>NW_026597151.1:0-8823 GCF_029784155.1 Uranotaenia lowii | reverse complement strand
AAATCACTTGACTAATTGTCACGAAGTTTTGTGCATGTACACTAGACATGAAAATTTCAAATTCCTAAATTTTTACACCTCCCATAACTTTTTTTGGTTGTATTTTGCTGCCAGAAATAGCACTAAAAATTTTGGAAGCGATCCATCCAGTCCTTAATTAGCGCAACGAGTTTTAATTTTGAATGGAAATTTGTATGGGAAATCAAAATTTTTCATTCAAAAATCGCCAGAGCTGTACTGAAAGTTAAAAAAATATAACTTTGAATGAAAAATGTTCCTTGATTCTTGCAGTACAATTCATGTGAACAAACCACAAACATAATTTTTACCCCAAGAAAGAAATTCGAAGTAATACAAAATTTTTGCTTTCAAAATTATTATTTTTTATTTCAGCGTTTTTGACTGCTTGTTCGAAAGCTGTGAAACCGTAGGATAAGTATAAAAAAATCTCAAAAACTGCTTTGCACAGCCAGGAAATTAACGGATTTTTATAACATTTGCAGAAACATTTCATGAAATTATTAAAAACTCTAACAAGCAAAGTCTGCTATTTTTAAATACTTTTCAATAGATTCAGATTTCTTATTTTGAAACGGTAATGACTTTTTTCGTAAAATTCTTAGCTGCTTGTCATGTCAGCAAAAAATGAAGCTTAAGAATAGTCAAAGCCAAAAATTAAAGACCGACTTCATTTAAAGCTTATTTCAATTTTCTGGATGTTTTTAATGTGCGAAAATTTCTTCTTCCATACAAATTTACAATAAATAATTGAAACGCGTTACGCTAACTCAGTAATCAACCAAATAATCTCAAATTTTACACTAATGCTTGGTGACCCAAAAGGCATCGAAAAAACATATGGGAGCAAAAAGTCATTTTTTGCAGCGTTCTAATGTACACGTTACATTACTAGGTAGCTTCACTAAAAATTTCATCAATTCCTATTAAAGTATTTAAAAGTTATTCACGAAACAAAGTGTTGCATTTTTTTTCGAATACACTCCTTTAAAAGGTGCCAGATTTTTTAAGTTCATATTCAGGCTATTTTACCAAAAAAAAACTTTCAAAATCCGGGATTTTGATTTCATAATTGTCGACCGAAAGTCCGGGCAATATCCGGAAAAATATGGTCAATACCCAGGAACTACTCAACAAAATCATGTGAATAAACTTGAAAAAAATACCACTAAACCTATCAGCAGATTGCAATCGTATTTTAAGCTTCCACCAAACCTTTCTTGACTATTTGCTCAAAAAAGCTCGTTTTGGACGCATAAATGAAATTTATTGACAATATTATTTGTTTTTTGTTCAAATTTTAAAAAAAGTTGATTAAATCCTTGTCATTTTCCAATTAAACCCCGGAAACCGGGCTGGACCCAAATTTTCCCAAATTGTGTATTAAATATTGAGTTAAATACTTTTCAAAGTAAAATAAGGCCGGAACAAAAATTAAATTCTTCTTTTGCTAGGTGGTCACAACTTTTTCATTTTGAAATTTCCGGTTTTTCCCGGTTCTTCCGGTCAAAATTCAAAATTTTAAGGCTTAAGTTGTCTTTCGTTAAAATATAACAACATTTAATTGATTTTGATGCTTAATCATACTCACATATATCATTGAACATTAAGACGAATGAAATTCTATTTGATGGTTTCCAAAACATGTTCCAAAATTATTTTAGAAAAAACATCCTCCACAAAAAAGTTATGTGTATCAGAAAGCTGGGATAAATGACACTGCAATAAATTTAAAACATAGATATTTTTGAAAGATGTTTATAAATCACGTCTTAAAAAAAAGGTGTATAAAACAAGACATCTCAATCCATTAGCAAACAAAAACCATTGAAATGTGATATTCTATCATTTTTTGATAAGTTACACTTATAAACTAACAGTTAAACTATACCAAGTGTGTTTTGTCGTTTACCAAAGCCAATAAATTTAAAAGAAAATGAAATTGAGTTATCAAATATATCGTTGAAGTAGTTTAATTAAACCATTGGTCAAACAATGTTTTTACCTCTTTTGAAATTCCCACTGCAGGATTTGAAACAATTTTGAATTCTTATTTCAAAAGTAAAGCAAAATATAGGCAACGTGTTCGATGGACTAGAATTTAAAGTTCTGTGGATTATTTAACAGTATATCTAATTTTATCCAGAAGGTGGTGAAGGCTGGCCGGATACGCTGGGCGGGACATGTTGCGAGAATGCCGGATGACTGTCCTGCAAAACAGGTGTTCGCTACGAATCCGGTAGGAACAAGACGAGCGGGGGCGCAACGAGCGAGGTGGTTAGACCAAGTGGAGCGTGATCTGGCAAACGTGGGGTGCCCGAGAAATTGGAGAACGGTTGCCATGGATCGAGTGAATTTTAGGAATTATGTTCGTCAAGTTATGTCGTAAGACGGAATACTATGTAAATAAAAAATAATCTAATTTTAAGATATTGAAAATTTGAGATTTTTTTTTTCAATTATGATTTCTCCTCTGTATTTTTAAAAAATTAAACTAATGCTTTTCAATTTTGTCACAACTATTTTGAAAAATAAAAATATGCAAAAGGGTTTCAAAATTTTGATTTACATTAGATTTTGAGGGTGAAAGTGCCGGAGTATTTATTTTCCATAGGGAAGAGTTATGTATCATGGGTCACTTTTTTTTGCTTCATAAATTCTTTATTATAAAAGATAAAAAAAATAATAAAAGGAAGGTTTTCTACATTTTCAAGGTATCATTAAGCAGTTTTTTATTTTTAAATGTAGTAATTTCCCGAGTTCTGACTGTAATAAAATAGTTTTTTTTTGGGATTTCGAAAAACTGTGGGAAAACGTGGGCCACATAATCCAAATTGACTAGATAACGTGCTAAGTTTATGAGTTGACGCAAAACTGAAATTTCATAATTCATTTAGTTATTTTAAAGCAATTTCAGATAAGGAAATAAAAAAGAGTGTTGTGTATGATCGAATAGTTCCTAGTTCCTGGCTCACGAAATCTTCGGCAAAATTACTTATACAGGATTTATGCTAGTCTTTATCGCGTTGGAAAAAATGACAAAATATTTTTCATTACTCTTCATTTGGTAACTATGCAGATAGGAAAAACGTATTCCAAGTTCTGAATGTGTATAAAAAAACATCAAAATATAGGTGACCCATGATACCCCACAAAATGTGGTCCACGTTTCCCCACAAGCTATGATTTGCAATTTTGTTGCGTTTGTGTGATCCATTTATAAAAAAATTCTTCTCCACGTGAAAAACAAACATGACAAAACAAAGATCATAAGCGTATGAGCACTATTTTGTTATGTACTTTAGGTTTCCCACGAATGCAATTCGCGGGTGCTTGCTTCATTATGAAAGTACATTTTTCTAGGCTTGTTAAATAAAAAAAGCATATGATGCGTACTTAAGCCAACATTGTTATCTTATTTTAATCGCCGCTGGGATATATTCTTATTTAATTTTTGGCATTTCGGCGAGTTGTGAAAATTCAAGGTAGAATATTTAGAAAGAACATGAAAGTATTATAGGTACATTTTCACCAACTATTCAATTTCTTCTACCCAAAGCGCTCTAGCTTTGATCTTTCCACCTATAATACTTTCATGTTCTTTCTAAATATTCTACCTTGATTTTCACAACTTGCCGAAATGCCAAAAATTAAATAAGAATTAAGTCAACATTATATAGAAAAACATGCTTACGCAAAGCGGCGACGATGACAGTTGGATTGAGATTTTATCTCAACACACAGCTGAGATATTCAGAGTGACCCACGTTTCCCCTTGGCCCACGTTACCCCACACTCCCCTTTATGTTTCGATAATTTTTCATTTTTTTTAAGTTAAAGATTAAAATAAAATTCTCTAAATCCTTAAAATCACCGGAAGTAGATTGAAATAAAGAGAATCGTTTGGCTTTCATAACTCAGAATTGATCATTCTTGCACCATATTTCGATTTTAAATTTGGTCTCTATTTACTGTTTTTCTTTTGTCCATATATGAATTCGATGTCTGTTTTCAATAATAATTCTGATTTCTGAGTCTTTGTTCGATATTTGGTTTGTAGATTTTCCAAAGTCAAATTAAATCTGTTAAACAAATAAAGAATCTAAATCGAAATGAATATCAAAACTTAAGACAATGATAAACATTATAAATGCGTAAGCAATAAAAAGAATGTATTCTTCAATTTGAAATATAAAATTATGAAAAACGAAAAAATCCAAATTAATTAATATAAAATAAAGAACTTGATATTAAAATTTAAAAAAACTTCTATAGAATTTATAAAACATTTGAGACTCAGGTATTTAGACGTTATTCGGAAGGTTTGATGAATCCAAAAGCAACAACTCGGTAAAGCAAAAAAATTTGAACAGAATTGAAAATTAAAATTCAGTTATCATAAGTTGAAATTACAATTAGAGAGCCAAATCTGAACCAATGAATATGAAAATTATTTATCAACATTTATTATAGAATTTATCATGCAATACAAAGAAATCAACCCCGAATGACTATAAACTGATGTATACAAAAAAATAAATTTCAATATCATTCAGTGAAATTAAAATTGTAATTTAATTATAAATGGTGTGAATTGAGTAAAAATCAAAACGGGGATTTTAACTGATTAGTGCTGTATCATTTGTAGTTTCGATTTATATAAAAATGCAATGATATGAACATTTTAGTTTTTTACCATCTATCACATTGAGGATCTATTTAACACCTGAGAAGAGGTATTCGTAAAGAATTACACCAAGCATCAAAATGTTGAATTCTACCATTTCACAGAATTAAATTTCTATAAACTCGACGTAATATAACTACACTGAATTTAAAAAATGTATTCCTTTGTGACCGTTTATCATTTTGGCATTAAAAATCTATTGAATGTAATGTGCGAAAGGATAAAAAAACTGATTTCAAGTCACGGTGAAATGTGTCTTAGCAATCTCATTATTTGTAGTAAAATCAAAATGCAGTGTGGCTCTTTGAAACTAAGAAATTCTTCAAATTTGCAAATTTTTTGGACTTCTATCTAAAAAGGTTGCCAACAACTGGATTAGAATTCCACCAAATATATTCATATTTTGAAAAAAAAAAATTAAAATAAAGAAATGAAAGTTGTTTGCAGTAAATAAAAGAGTTCAAACGAAACAGCTTGATAGGAGCATTTCATGAAGATTTCTTATGCAATAAATTGTGGGTATCAAATTAGTGAAAAAATTACAGAAAGATAATTGTTCATTATAATATTGTATCTCCTTTAACATATATTCGTACTTAAAGTGAGGTTCTCTCTGGCAAATTTATGAAAAAAAAACTATTCCGGTCAAGGTAGTAATTTTTCTGAAGAAAGGATCGCTATGAAATAAATTTCATAGGTTTCAACCAAATCAAGCGAGACTTAATACTCATATTAAGAATAAATCCAAAAAATTAGTTGAACTTCGGAACAATTACGTGTCAATTTCAAAAAGACTCAATATTTCCTAAAACTTTGGAAGTAAAGATAGAAAATGCGGATAACATCAATAACATTAAAAAAAAACTACTAGTTTTAGAAAAAATAATAGAAAAAAATGTACTAAATATTACTGACATCCCATTCATAATGTTTTTTTTTTAATTTCTTTATTTGAAACGGTTCAAATATTAAGGCTTTGAGCAGCCAAACTCGTTTTGTATGTTTACAATTGTTTGCTTAGGTCTAAAACGTCTTTTTTGAAGAGAACCGGAAATAGATAGCGGAATATGAAAATGGAAAGAATTAAAGACGAAGATCAAGAGTTTTCAGAAAAAGATATATTTCGAACGTGTCATCAATGTTTATCGCTGCTAGTAAAACTCTTAGTGAAGAGCAGGGTTGTTGTCCTTGGGCCCTAAAGAAATCTTATGATTTTGCTCTGGTGGCCAGGTGGACCTCACATGACCAAACGATATTTGTAATGTTTTGTTGTCAAAGATTTTGATCTTTGAGTGCGAAACTATTATTGAATATTCTGAAAATTCTCACATTTCACTTGACTGTGTTAAATGAATTAAGAAGTCAATTAAACCCCATCATCTTTTTTTTTCAGAAGTAAAAATTACTGCGGTCTTTGAAAAAAATTTTCACTGATAAACATACAAATTGAGTCATGTTCTTAAATGTATGGGCAACAATTTTAAAAAGATTTTTACCTATATTCGAAAGTTAACAAGTTTCATATATGAATTCAGAGCCTTTACTTCAGTCTCTTGGCATCACGAAAAATTGTAAATTTTGTTGCCTTTTGTTATCGAGCAAGAGGAAAAAAGTAAAAACAAACAACTGCAATTGCAATAAATTTCATAAATATATGGATTTTTCCTCAATATTTCCCTTGGAACACAAATACCTACATTTTGAGAGAGGTTCAAAGCTATGTTGAATAATTGTAACATTTTTTTAAAAAAAAAGGTAAGATGCATATTGTATTCAATATTCATAAACATACCCTCGTTACAAAGCTCTAGGATATTGTTTTAAGTGTTACTTAGAATATTTTATAGCTATTTCGAGAAAAAAAATCAGCAAGAATGTCAAAAAAAAAACTCAAATTTTTGCAGATTAGGTTAGAAATTAGTTAATTTGAAATTTTCCAAAAGTTAGTAATTTTTTAAAAGAATCGTTACACAGAGTACAATAAGAATTTTTGAAAAATAAAGTTCCAGAACCTCTGATTGCTCTATTTTACAAACAGTTTATTGGATGACAGAAAGTTTCCTATTTGTTGTTCCGAAGTTACAAAAAAGACAACCTAGAAAATTTTCAAGAAAACGCCCCTTTCTATTTCTCATGATCTTGAATCTTCATACAATAAATAGAAATTCAGTTCCAAATACCAAATTTTCAATGAAATAAGTCTCATGTCTAGATATTCTGGTTTCAAATTTTTTTAATCAAAATCAAAGTTCAGTTTTTGTATTGAAGTTTTGGATTCAAAATTAAATTTAGAAATATTGATTTCAAGTTCGGATAGTTATTAGGACAGAATTTGAAATTAAAATCTGTATTTAGTACGGATTTAAAATTTGTAAGTATATATGCACAAAAAATACAAATTCCTAAAAATTTTGAACAAACTTTCAAGCAAAATAAAATACAATCGTTTTTTTCAGTTACGTTTTTAAAGTTTTATCTTGAAAAAGGTAAAACTGAATTTATTTCGCCGCAATTAAGATCCAGTACTAATTTCTGTGTTCAAATAAGGTTAAAACGCTGTTAACCATCAACTGAATCTCACAAGTATTTTTAAAATCATATTAGATCTCTTAATCGATTCGTTTCCAAAAAGCTTTCCAGTTCGAAAAAGCTTTTTCTAATGAATAAGTACTGCTACCACCCACAACGATCCACCTATCCGAAAAGTAGGTAATTGATAAAAGTAAAAAAATAAAGGGTTTCTCTCTTCTCACAAACTCAACTCTCTCAATGTCTCCGGAAATGAGAAGCTTACGCTCACATTTCCAAACTTCGCGGATCCTCACCGCTCTCGGCAGCACGAGTTCGGTTATTTGATTTTATTTTTTGTTTGCTACAATCCACGTTTTTCTCAAATAGTTCGAGGATAATCAACTGGGTTGAAGTAGGAAGTTGGGAGAGCGAGCGCCCTCCCGTCATCGGAGATCCGGAACCGGAAAGGGGGGATGAATTGGAACGGGATGGAAGCAAGCGAGCGAGCAGCGGTGGAGAGCCAAAAGCAAAAGCAACATGTGTTTCTCGGCATGACGATGCTGCTGGCTCTTGTTGGATTTGGAGGATGAAGGAGAGATGTTGGGATGGTTTTGGGGAACGGCTGGGAATGAAAACCGTGCTCCATCATCTTCATCAGCTTCGCTCTCCTCAAAGCAAAGCTGCTATGGAAAAGGTGCTGGTATGGTGAATGGCATAGAAGGTGTTGGTGGATTGATGAGGGTGGTGAAAAACGATGCGGTGAGTTAAAAGTTGTAAGTTAGCTAGAAGCGATAGGATGGAATTTTGTAACAGCAGCTCTGAAGGAGAAGAAAAAGCAAGCCGGCAAGAAGAAGTCACAGTTTAAGACCAAGTAAAATAGAAGAAAAAACACATCAGGAAGTAACAGAAAATTCGCGCCCGTAACCGTACGCGTGAAATGAGTTTTAAAGAGGGGTTTTTAGCTGGCATCCGCCATCAGAATCAAAGCTTTTTTGTAACAGTTTTCTCTCCCCCATTCACTGATGATGATTGTCTCTGGTTGTCACATTTGGGTCGAAACTGCCGAATAACTTTGCCCATCGTTGATGAACGTGTTCTCTTTGAGCTTAATCGTTAACGATGTTTTGGAATGGATCAATGGGTGGGTTGGGGTAGGAAAAAACGCACTTTCTTCTACCCGTGACGACGACGATGTTCGTCCGCCAGTCATGGTTTCCATGGAATTTTCAAAGAGGAAGACACTTTGCCATGCATTGACAGGAGAAAGTGAATAAGAAGAAAATAAAAAAAAAGTTCGTCCTCACCCACACCAAACGTGGCAATCGACTGGTGTCTGTCACATCATGGCGGCGTATGTGAGCCATGAAGAAAAACGCCGGAAGTTTCGGGGAAAAAGCTCTTACCTACTCAACTGACGTCGGTCGGGTGTCGGGAAATTATCAATGCTGAAATCGTTATTGTGCCCAGCCATGTGGACACTATTTTCTTCCGGAGCTTGGAAGGGGGAAAAGTTTACAGGTTGATTAATTTTAAACTGGAAAAGAGTGACACTTTGGAGTAATTGTTAGAAGCAAAACATTGATAAACTTTAAGGTGTAAAGTACTCA
>NW_026597150.1:0-12036 GCF_029784155.1 Uranotaenia lowii | reverse complement strand
CAGAATTCAGATTCAGAATTCAGATTCAGAATTCAGATTCAGAATTCAGATTCAGAATTCAGATTCAGAATTCAGATTCAGAATTCAGATTCAGAATTCAGATTCAGAATTCAGATTCAGAATTCAGATTCAGAATTCAGATTCAGAATTCAGATTCAGAATTCAGATACAGAATTCAGATTCAGAATTCAGATTCAGAATTCAGATTCAGAATTCAGATTCAGAATTCAGATTCAGAATTCAGATTCAGAATTCAGATTCAGAATTCAGATTCAGAATTCAGATTCAGAATTCAGATTCAGAATTCAGATTCAGAATTCAGATTCAGAATTCAGATTCAGAATTCAGATTCAGAATTCAGATTCAGAATTCAGATTCAGAATTCAGATTCAGAATTCAGATTCAGAATTCAGATTCAGAATTCAGATTCAGAATTCAGATTCAGAATTCAGATTCAGAATTCAGATTCAGAATTCAGATTCAGAATTCAGATTCAGAATTCAGATTCAGAATTCAGATTCAGAATTCAGATTCAGAATTCAGATTCAGAATTCAGATTCAGAATTCAGATTCAGAATTCAGATTCAGAATTCAGATTCAGAATTCAGATTCAGAATTCAGATTCAGAATTCAGATTCAGAATTCAGATTCAGAATTCAGATTCAGAATTCAGATACAGAATTCAGATTCAGAATTCAGATTCAGAATTCAGAATCAGAATACAGATTCAGAATTCAGATTCAGAATTCAGATTCAGAATTCAGATTCAGAATTCAGATTCAGAATTCAGATTCAGAATTCAGATTCAGAATTCAGATTCAGAATTCAGATTCAGATTCAGAATTCAGATTCAGAATTCAGATTCAGATTCAAAATTCAGATTCAGAATTCAGATTCAGAATTCCGATTCAGAATTCAGATTCAGAATTCAGATTCAGAATTCAGATTCAGAATTCAGAATTCAGAATTCAGATTCAGAATTCAGATTCAGAATTCAGATTCAGATTCAGAATTCAGATTCAGAATTCGGATTCAGAATTCAGATTCAGAATTCAGATTCAGAATTCAGATTCAGAATTCAGATTCAGAATTCAGATTCAGATTCAGATTCAGAATTCAGATTCAGAATTCAGATTCAGAATTCAGATTCAGAATTCAGATTCAGAATTCAGATTCAGAATTCAGATTCAGAATTCAGATTCAGAATTCAGATTCAGAATTCAGATTCAGAATTCAGATTCAGAATTCAGATTCAGAATTCAGATTCAGAATTCAGATTCAGAATTCAGATTCAGAATTCAGATTCAGAATTCAGATTCAGAATTCAGATTCAGAATTCAGATTCAGAATTCAGATTCAGAATTCAGATTCAGAATTCAGATTCAGAATTCAGATTCAGAATTCAGATTCAGAATTCAGATTCAGAATTCAGATTCAGAATTCAGATTCAGAATTCAGATTCAGAATTCAGATTCAGAATTCAGATTCAGAATTCAGATTCAGAATTCAGATTCAGAATTCAGATTCAGAATTCAGATTCAGAATTCAGATTCAGAATTCAGATTCAGAATTCAGATTCAGAATTCAGATTCAGAATTCAGATTCAGAATTCAGATTCAGAATTCAGATTCAGAATTCAGAATTCAGATTCAGAATTCAGATTCAGAATTCAGATTCAGAATTCAGATTCAGAATTCAGATTCAGAATTCAGATTCAGAATTCAGAATTCAGATTCAGAATTCAGATTCAGAATTCAGATTCAGAATTCAGATTCAGATTCAGAATTCAGATTCAGAATTCGGATTCAGAATTCAGATTCAGAATTCAGATTCAGAATTCAGATTCAGAATTCAGATTCAGAATTCAGATTCAGAATTCAGATTCAGAATTCAGATTCAGAATTCAGATTCAGAATTCAGATTCAGAATTCAGATTCAGAATTCAGATTCAGAATTCAGATACAGAATTCAGATTCAGAATTCAGATTCAGAATTCAGATTCAGAATTCAGATTCAGAATTCAGATTCAGAATTCAGATTCAGAATTCAGATTCAGAATTCAGATTCAGAATTCAGATTCAGAATTCAGATTCAGAATTCAGATTCAGAATTCAGATTCAGAATTCAGATTCAGAATTCAGATTCAGAATTCAGATTCAGAATTCAGATTCAGAATTCAGATTCAGAATTCAGATTCAGAATTCAGATTCAGAATTCAGATTCAGAATTCAGATTCAGAATTCAGATTCAGAATTCAGATTCAGAATTCAGATTCAGAATTCAGATTCAGAATTCAGATTCAGAATTCAGATTCAGAATTCAGATTCAGAATTCAGATTCAGAATTCAGATTCAGAATTCAGATTCAGAATTCAGATTCAGAATTCAGATTCAGAATTCAGATTCAGAATTCAGATTCAGAATTCAGATTCAGAATTCAGATTCAGAATTCAGATTCAGAATTCAGATTCAGAATTCAGATTCAGAATTCAGATTCAGAATTCAGATTCAGAATTCAGATTCAGAATTCAGATACAGAATTCAGATTCAGAATTCAGATTCAGAATTCAGAATCAGAATTCAGATTCAGAATTCAGATTCAGAATTCAGATTCAGAATTCAGATTCAGAATTCAGATTCAGAATTCAGATTCAGAATTCAGATTCAGAATTCAGATTCAGAATTCAGATTCAGAATTCAGATTCAGATTCAGAATTCAGATTCAGAATTCAGATTCAGAATTCCGATTCAGAATTCAGATTCAGAATTCAGATTCAGAATTCAGATTCAGAATTCAGAATTCAGATTCAGAATTCAGATTCAGAATTCAGATTCAGAATTCAGATTCAGATTCAGAATTCAGATTCAGAATTCGGATTCAGAATTCAGATTCAGAATTCAGATTCAGAATTCAGATTCAGAATTCAGATTCAGAATTCAGATTCAGATTCAGATTCAGAATTCAGATTCAGAATTCAGATTCAGAATTCAGATTCAGAATTCAGATTCAGAATTCAGATTCAGAATTCAGATTCAGAATTCAGATTCAGAATTCAGATTCAGAATTCAGATTCAGAATTCAGAATCAGAATTCAGATTCAGAATTCAGATTCAGAATTCAGATTCAGAATTCAGATTCAGAATTCAGATTCAGATTCAGAATTCAGATTCAGAATTCGGATTCAGAATTCAGATTCAGAATTCAGATTCAGAATTCAGATTCAGAATTCAGATTCAGAATTCAGATTCAGAATTCAGATTCAGAATTCAGATTCAGAATTCAGATTCAGAATTCAGATACAGAATTCAGATTCAGAACTCAGATTCAGAATTCAGATTCAGAATTCAGATTCAGAATTCAGATTCAGAATTCAGATTCAGAATTCAGATTCAGAATTCAGATTCAGAATTCAGATTCAGAATTCAGATTCAGAATTCAGATTCAGAATTCAGATTCAGAATTCAGATTCAGAATTCAGATTCAGAATTCAGATTCAGAATTCAGATTCAGAATTCAGATTCAGAATTCAGATTCAGAATTCAGATTCAGAATTCAGATTCAGAATTCAGATTCAGAATTCAGATTCAGAATTCAGATTCAGAATTCAGATTCAGAATTCAGATTCAGAATTCAGATTCAGAATTCAGATTCAGAATTCAGATTCAGAATTCAGATTCAGAATTCAGATTCAGAATTCAGATTCAGAATTCAGATTCAGAATTCAGATTCAGAATTCAGATTCAGAATTCAGATTCAGAATTCAGATTCAGAATTCAGATTCAGAATTCAGATTCAGAATTCAGATTCAGATTCAGAATTCAGATTCAGAATTCAGATTCAGAATTCAGATTCAGAATTCAGATTCAGAATTCAGATTCAGAATTCAGATTCAGAATTCAGATTCAGAATTCAGATTCAGAATTCAGATTCAGAATTCAGATTCAGAATTCAGATTCAGAATTCAGATTCAGAATTCAGATTCAGAATTCAGATTCAGAATTCAGATTCAGAATTCAGAATTCAGATTCAGAATTCAGATTCAGAATTCAGATTCAGAATTCAGATTCAGAATTCAGATTCAGATTCAGAATTCAGATTCAGAATTCGGATTCAGAATTCAGATTCAGAATTCAGATTCAGAATTTAGATTCAGAATTCAGATTCAGAATTCAGATTCAGAATTCAGATTCAGAATTCAGATTCAGAATTCAGATTCAGAATTCAGATTCAGAATTCAGATTCAGAATTCAGATTCAGAATTCAGATTCAGAATTCAGATTCAGAATTCAGATACAGAATTCAGATTCAGAATTCAGATTCAGAATTCAGATTCAGAATTCAGATTCAGAATTCAGTTTCAGAATTCAGATTCAGAATTCAGATTCAGAATTCAGATTCAGAATTCAGATTCAGAATTCAGATTCAGAATTCAGATTCAGAATTCAGATTCAGAATTCAGATTCAGAATTCAGATTCAGAATTCAGATTCAGAATTCAGATTCAGAATTCAGATTCAGAATTCAGATTCAGAATTCAGATTCAGAATTCAGATTCAGAATTCAGATTCAGAATTCAGATTCAGAATTCAGATTCAGAATTCAGATTCAGAATTCAGATTCAGAATTCAGATTCAGAATTCAGATTCAGAATTCAGATTCAGAATTCAGATTCAGAATTCAGATTCAGAATTCAGATTCAGAATTCAGATTCAGAATTCAGATTCAGATTCAGAATTCAGATTCAGATTCAGAATTCAGATTCAGAATTCAGATTCAGAATTCAGATTCAGAATTCAGATTAAGAATTCAGATTCAGAATTCAGATTCAGAATTCAGAATTCAGATTCAGAATTCAGATTCAGAATTCAGATTCAGAATTCAGATTCAGAATTCAGATTCAGAATTCAGATTCAGAATTCGGATTCAGAATTCAGTTTCAGAATTCAGATTCAGAATTCAGATTCAGAATTCAGATTCAGAATTCAGATTCAGAATTCAGATTCAGAATTCAGATTCAGAATTCAGATTCAGAATTCAGATTCAGAATTCAGATTCAGAATTCAGATACAGAATTCAGATTCAGAATTCAGATTCAGAATTCAGATTCAGAATTCAGATTCAGAATTCAGATTCAGAATTCAGATTCAGAATTCAGATTCAGAATTCAGATTCAAAATTCAGATTCAGAATTCAGATTCAGAATTCAGATTCAGAATTCAGATTCAGAATTCAGATTCAGAATTCAGATTCAGAATTCAGATTCAGAATTCAGATTCAGAATTCAGATTCAGAATTCAGATTCAGAATTCAGATTCAGAATTCAGATTCAGAATTCAGATTCAGAATTCAGATTCAGATTCAGAATTCAGATTCAGAATTCAGATTCAGAATTCAGATTCAGAATTCAGATTCAGAATTCAGATTCAGAATTCAGATTCAGAATTCAGATTCAGAATTCAGATTCAGAATTCAGATTCAGAATTCAGATTCAGAATTCAGATTCAGAATTCAGAATTCAGATTCAGAATTCAGAATTCAGAATTCAGATTCAGAATTCAAATTCAGAATTCAGATTCAGAATTCAGATTCAGAATTCAAATTCAGATTCAGAATTCAGATTCAGAATTCGGATTCAGAATTCAGATTCAGAATTCAGATTCAGAATTCAGATACAGAATTCAGATTCAGAATTCAGATTCAGAATTCAGATTCAGAATTCAGATTCAGAATTCAGTTTCAGAATTCAGATTCAGAATTCAGATTCAGAATTCAGATTCAGAATTCAGATTCAGAATTCAGATTCAGAATTCAGATTCAGAATTCAGAATTCAGATTCAGAATTCAGATTCAGAATTCAGATTCAGAATTCAGATTCAGAATTCAGATTCAGAATTCAGATTCAGAATTCAGATTCAGAATTCAGATTCAGAATTCAGATTCAGAATTCAGATTCAGAATTCAGATTCAGAATTCAGATTCAGAATTCAGATTCAGAATTCAGATTCAGAATTCAGATTCAGAATTCAGATTCAGAATTCAGATTCAGAATTCAGATTCAGAATTCAGATTCAGAATTCAGATTCAGAATTCAGATTCAGAATTCAGATTCAGAATTCAGATTCAGAATTCAGATTCAGAATTCAGATTCAGAATTCAGATTCAGAATTCAGATTCAGAATTCAGATTCAGAATTCAGATTCAGAATTCAGATTCAGAATTCAGATTCAGAATTCAGATTCAGAATTCAGATTCAGAATTCAGATTCAGAATTCAGATTCAGAATTCAGATTCAGAATTCAGATTCAGATTCAGAATTCAGATACAGAATTCAGATTCAGAATTCAGATACAGAATTCAGATTCAGAATTCAGATTCAGAATTCAGATTCAGAATTCAGATTCAGAATTCAGATTCAGAATTCAGATTCAGAATTCAGATTCAGAATTCAGATTCAGAATTCAGATTCAGAATTCAGATTCAGAATTCAGATTCAGAATTCAGATTCAGAATTCAGATTCAGAATTCAGATTCAGAATTCAGATTCAGAATTCAGATTCAGAATTCAGATTCAGAATTCAGATTCAGAATTCAGATTCAGAATTCAGATTCAGAATTCAGATTCAGAATTCAGATTCAGAATTCAGATTCAGAATTCAGATTCAGAATTCAGATTCAGAATTCAGATTCAGAATTCAGATTCAGAATTCAGATTCAGAATTCAGATTCAGAATTCAGATTCAGAATTCAGATTCAGAATTCAGATTCAGAATTCAGATTCAGAATTCAGATTCAGAATTCAGATTCAGAATTCAGATCAGAATTCAGATTCAGAATTCAGATTCAGAATTCAGATTCAGAATTCAGATTCAGAATTCAGATTCAGAATTCAGATTCAGAATTCAGATTCAGAATTCAGATTCAGAATTCAGATTCAGAATTCAGATTCAGAATTCAGATTCAGAATTCAGATTCAGAATTCAGATTCAGAATTCAGATTCAGAATTCAGATTCAGAATTCAGATTCAGAATTCAGATTCAGAATTCAGATTCAGAATTCAGATTCAGAATTCAGATTCAGAATTCAGATTCAGAATTCAGATTCAGAATTCAGATTCAGAATTCAGATTCAGAATTCAGATTCAGAATTCAGATTCAGAATTCAGATTCAGAATTCAGATTCAGAATTCAGATTCAAAATTCAGATTCAGAATTCAGATTCAGAATTCAGATTCAGAATTCAGATTCAGAATTCAGATTCAGAATTCAGATTCAGAATTCAGATTCAGAATTCAGATTCAGAATTCAGATTCAGAATTCAGATTCAGAATTCAGATTCAGAATTCAGATTCAGAATTCAGATTCAGAATTCAGATTCAGAATTCAGATTCAGAATTCAGATTCAGAATTCAGATTCAGAATTCAGATTCAGAATTCAGATTCAGAATTCAGATTCAGAATTCAGATTCAGAATTCAGATTCAGAATTCAGATTCAGAATTCAGATTCAGAATTCAGATTCAGAATTCAGATTCAGAATTCAGATTCAGAATTCAGATTCAGAATTCAGATTCAGAATTCAGATTCAGAATTCAGATTCAGAATTCAGATTCAGAATTCAGATTCAGAATTCAGATTCAGAATTCAGATTCAGAATTCAGATTCAGAATTCAGATTCAGAATTCAGATTCAGAATTCAGATTCAGAATTCAGATTCAGAATTCAGATTCAGAATTCAGATTCAGAATTCAGAATTCAGATTCAGAATTCAGATTCAGAATTCAGATTCAGAATTCAGATTCAGATTCAGATTCAGATTCAGAATTCGATTCAGAATTCAGATTAAGAATTCAGATTCAGAATTCAGATTCAGAATTCAGATTCAGAATTCAGATTCAGAATTCAGATTCAGAATTCAGATTCAGAATTCAGATTCAGAATTCAGATTCAGAATTCAGATTCAGAATTCAGATTCAGAATTCAGATTCAGAATTCAGATTCAGATCAGATTCAGAATTCAGATTCAGAATTCAGATTCAGAATTCAGATTCAGAATTCAGATTCAGAATTCAGATTCAGAATTCAGATTCAGAATTCAGATTCAGAATTCAGATTCAGAATTCAGATTCAGAATTCAGATTCAGAATTCAGATTCAGAATTCAGATTCAGAATTCAGATTCAGATTCAGATTCAGATTCAGATTCAGAATTCAGATTCAGAATTCAGATTCAGAATTCAGATTCAGAATTCAGATTCAGATTCAGATTCAGATTCAGAATTCAGATAATTCAGATTCAGAATTCAGATTCAGAATCAGATTCAGAATTCAGATTCAGAATTCAGATTCAGAATTCAGATTCAGAATTCAGATTCAGAATTCAGATTCAGATTCAGATTCAGAATTCAGATTCAGAATTCAGATTCAGAATTCAGATTCAGAATTCAGATTCAGAATTCAGATTCAGAATTCAGATTCAGAATTCAGATTCAGAATTCAGATTCAGAATTCAGATTCAGAATTCAGATTCAGAATTCAGATTCAGAATTCAGATTCAGAATTCAGATCAGAATTCAGATTCAGAATTCAGAATTCAGATTCAGAATTCAGATTCAGAATTCAGATTCAGAATTCAGATTCAGAATTCAGATTCAGAATTCAGATTCAGAATTCAGATTCAGAATTCAGATTCAGAATTCAGATTCAGAATTCAGATTCAGAATTCAGATTCAGAATTCAGATTCAGAATTCAGATTCAGAATTCAGATTCAGAATTCAGATTCAGAATCAGATTCAGAATTCAGATTCAGAATTCAGATTCAGAATTCAGATTCAGAATTCAGATTCAGAATTCAGATTCAGAATTCAGATTCAGAATTCAGATTCAGAATTCAGATTCAGAATTCAGATTCAGAATTCAGATTCAGATTCAGAATTCAGATTCAGAATTCAGATTCAGAATTCAGATTCAGAATTCAGATTCAGAATTCAGATTCAGAATTCAGATTCAGAATTCAGATTCAGAATTCAGATTCAGAATTCAGATTCAGATTCAGATTCAGATTCAGAATTCAGATTCAGAATTCAGTTTCAGAATCAGATTCAGAATTCAGATTCAGAATTCAGATTCAGAATCAGATTCAGAATTCAGAATTCAGATTCAGAATTCAGATTCAGAATTCAGATTCAGAATTCAGATTCAGAATTCAGATTCAGAATTCTGATTCAGAATTCAGATTCAGAATTCAGATTCAGAATTCAGATTCAGAATTCAGATTCAGAATTCAGATTCAGAATTCAGATTCAGATTCAGAATTCAGATTCAGAATTCAGATTCAGAATTCAGATTCAGAATTCAGAATTCAGATTCAGATTCAGATTCAGAATTCAGATTCAGAATTCAGATTCAGAATTCAGATTCAGAATTCAGATTCAGAATTCAGATTCAGAATTCAGATTCAGAATTCAGATTCAGAATTCAGATTCAGAATTCAGATTCAGAATTCAGATTCAGAATTCAGATTCAGAATTCAGATTCAGAATTCAGATTCAGAATTCAGATTCAGAATTCAGATTCAGAATTCAGATTCAGAATTCAGATTCAGAATTCAGATTCAGAATTCAGATTCAGAATTCAGATTCAGAATTCAGATTCAGAATTCAGATTCAGAATTCAGATTCAGAATTCAGATTCAGAATTCAGATTCAGAATTCAGATTCAGAATTCAGATTCAGAATTCAGATTCAGAATTCAGATTCAGAATTCAGATTCAGAATTCAGATTCAGAATTCAGATTCAGAATTCAGATTCAGAATTCAGATTCAGAATTCAGATTCAGAATTCAGATTCAGAATTCAGATTCAGAATTCAGATTCAGAATTCAGATTCAGAATTCAGATTCAGAATTCAGATTCAGAATTCAGATTCAGAATTCAGATTCAGAATTCAGATTCAGAATTCAGATTCAGAATTCAGATTCAGAATTCAGATTCAGAATTCAGATTCAGAATTCAGATTCAGAATTCAGATTCAGAATTCAGATTCAGAATTCAGATTCAGAATTCAGATTCAGAATTCAGATTCAGAATTCAGATTCAGAATTCAGATTCAGAATTCAGATTCAGAATTCAGATTCAGAATTCAGATTCAGAATTCAGATTCAGAATTCAGATTCAGAATCAGATTCAGAATTCAGATTCAGATTCAGATTCAGAACTCAGATTCAGATTCAGAATTCAGATTCAGAATTCAGATTCAGAATTCAGATTCAGAATTCAGATTCAGAATTCAGATTCAGATTCAGATTCAGAATTCAGATTCAGAATCAGATTCAGAATTCAGATTCAGAATTCAGATTCAGAATTCAGATTCAGAATTCAGATTCAGAATTCAGATTCAGAATTCAGATTCAGAATTCAGATTCAGAATTCAGATTCAGAATTCAGATTCAGAATTCAGATTCAGAATTCAGATTCAGAATTCAGAGTCAGAATTCAGATTCAGAATTCAGATTCAGAATTCAGATTCAGAATTCAGATTCAGAACTCAGATTCAGAATTCAGATTCAGAATTCAGATTCAGAATTCAGATTCAGAATTCAGATTCAGAATTCAGATTCAGAATTCAGATTCAGAATTCAGATTCAGAATTCAGATTCAGAATTCAGATTCAGAATTCAGATTCAGAATTCAGATTCAGAATTCAGATTCAGAATTCAGATTCAGATTCAGAATTCAGATTCAGATTCAGTTTCAGAATTCAGATTCAGATTGAGATTCAGAATTCAGATTCAGAATCCAGATTCAGAATTCAGAATTCAGATTCAGAATTCAGATTCAGAATCAGATTCAGAATTCTGATTCAGAATTCAGATTCAGAATTCAGATTCAGAATTCAGATTCAGAATTCAGATTCAGAATTCAGATTCAGAATTCAGATTCAGATTCAGAATTCAGATTCAGAATTCAGATTCAGAATTCAGATTCAGAATTCAGATTCAGAATTCAGAATTCAGATTCAGAATTCAGATTCAGAATTCAGATCAGAATTCAGATTCAGAATTCAGATTCAGAATTCAGATTCAGAATTCAGATTCAGATTCAGAATTCAGATTCAGAATTCGAGATTCAGATTCAGATTCAGAATTCAGATTCAGAATTCAGATTCAGAATTCAGATTCAGAATTCAGATTCAGAATTCAGATTCAGAATTCAGATTCAGAATTCAGATTCAGAATTCAGATTCAGAATTCAGATTCAGAATTCAGATTCAGAATTCAGATTCAGAATTCAGATTCAGAATTCAGATTCATCAGAATTCAGATTCAGAATTCAGATTCAGAATTCAGATTCAGAATTCAGATTCAGAATTCAGATTCAGAATTCAGATTCAGAATTCAGATTCAGAATTCAGATTCAGAATTCAGATTCAGAATTCAGATTCAGAATTCAGATTCAGAATTCAGATTCAGAATTCAGATTCAGAATTCAGATTCAGAATTCAGATTCAGAATTCAGATTCAGAATTCAGATTCAGAATTCAGATTCAGAATTCAGATTCAGAATTCAGATTCAGAATTCAGATTCAGAATTCAGATTCAGAATTCAGATTCAGAATTCAGATTCAGATTCAGATTCAGAATTCAGATTCAGAATTCAGATTCAGAATCAGATTCAGAATTCAGATTCAGAATTCAGATCAGATTCAGATTCAGAATTCAGATTCAGAATTCAGATTCAGAATTCAGATTCAGAATCAGATTCAGAATTCAGATTCAGAATTCAGATTCAGAATTCAGATTCAGAATTCAGATTCAGAATTCAGATTCAGAATTCAGATTCAGAATTCAGATTCAGAATTCAGATTCAGAATTCAGATTCAGAATTCAGATTCAGAATTCAGATTCAGAATTCAGATTCAGAATTCAGATTCAGAATTCAGATTCAGAATTCAGATTCAGAATTCAGATTCAGAATTCAGATTCAGAATTCAGATTCAGAATTCAGATTCAGAATTCAGATTCAGAATTCAGATTCAGAATT
>NW_026597149.1:0-12088 GCF_029784155.1 Uranotaenia lowii | reverse complement strand
TTGTCATTTTTGTCATTTTTGTCATTTTTGTCATTTTTGTCATTTTTGTCATTTTTGTCATTTTTGTCATTTTTGTCATTTTTGTCATTTTTGTCATTTTTGTCATTTTTGTCATTTTTGTCATTTTTGTCATTTTTGTCATTTTTGTCATTTTTGTCATTTTTGTCATTTTTGTCATTTTTGTCATTTTTGTCATTTTTGTCATTTTTGTCATTTTTGTCATTTTTGTCATTTTTGTCATTTTTGTCATTTTTGTCATTTTTGTCATTTTTGTCATTTTTGTCATTTTTGTCATTTTTGTCATTTTTGTCATTTTTGTTATTTTTGTCATTTTTGTCATTTTTATCATTTTTGTTATTTTTTGTTATTTTTTTTCATTTTTGTCATTTTTGTCATTTTTGTAATTTTTTGTCATTTTTGTTATTTTTGTCATTTCTCTCATTTTTGTCATTTTTGTCATTTTTGTCATTTTTGTCATTTTTGTCATTTTTGTCATTTTTGTCATTTTTGTCATTTTTGTCATTTTTGTCATTTTGTCATTTTTGTCATTTTTGTCATTTTTGTCATTTTTGTCATTTTTGTCATTTTTGTCATTTTTGTCATTTTTGTCATTTTTGTCTCATTTTGTCTTTTTTGTCTTGTTTGTCTTTTTTGTCTTTTTTGTTATTTTTATCATTTTTGTCATTTTTGTCATTTTTGTCATTTTTGTCATTTTTGTCATTTTTGTCATTTTTGTCATTTTTGTCATTTTTGTCATTTTGTCATTTTTGTCATTTTTGTCATTTTTGTCATTTTTGTCATTTTTGTCATTTTTGTCATTATTGTCATTTTTGTCATTTTTGTCTCATTTTGTCTTTTTTGTCTTGTTTGTCTTTTTTGTCATTTTTGTCATTTAGGTCATTTTGGTCATTTTTGTCATTTTTGTCATTTTTGTCATTTTTGTCATTTTTGTCATTTTTGTCATTTTTGTCATTTTTGTCATTTTTGTCATTTTTGTCATTTTTGTCATTTTTGTCATTTTTGTCATTTTTGTCATTTTTGTCATTTTTGTCATTTTTGTCATTTTTGTCATTTTTGTCATTTTTGTCATTTTTGTCATTTTTGTCATTTTTGTCATTTTTGTCATTTTTGTCATTTTTGTCATTTTTGTCATTTTTGTCATTTTTGTCATTTTTGTCATTTTTGTCATTTTTGTCATTTTTGTCATTTTTGTCATTTTTGTCATTTTTGTCATTTTTGTCATTTTTGTCATTTTTGTCATTTTTGTCATTTTTGTCATTTTTGTCATTTTTGTCATTTTTGTCATTTTTGTCATTTTTGTCATTTTTGTCATTTTTGTCATTTTTGTCATTTTTGTCATTTTTGTCATTTTTGTCATTTTTGTCATTTTTGTCATTTTTGTCATTTTTGTCATTTTTGTCATTTTTGTCATTTTTGTCATTTTTGTCATTTTTGTCATTTTTGTCATTTTTGTCATTTTTTGTCATTTTTGTCATTTTTGTCATTTTTGTCATTTTTGTCATTTTTGTCATTTTTGTCATTTTTGTCATTTTTGTCATTTTTGTCATTTTTGTCATTTTTGTCATTTTTGTCATTTTTGTCATTTTTGTCATTTTTATCATTTTTGTCATTTTTGTCATTTTTGTCATTTTTGTAATTTTTTGTCATTTTTGTCATTTTTGTCATTTCTCTCATTTTTGTCATTTTTGTCATTTTTGTCATTTTTGTCATTTTTGTCATTTTTGTCATTTTTGTCATTTTTGTCATTTTTGTCATTTTTGTCATTTTTGTCATTTTTGTCATTTTTGTCATTTTTGTCATTATTGTCATTTTTGTCATTTTTGTCTCATTTTGTCTTTTTTGTCTTGTTTGTCTTTTTTGTCTTTTTTGTCATTTTTGTCATTTAGGTCATTTTGGTCATTTTTGTCATTTTTGTCATTTTTGTCATTTTTGTCATTTTTGTCATTTTTGTCATTTTTGTCATTTTTGTCATTTTTGTCATTTTTGTCATTTTTGGTCATTTTTGTCATTTTTGTCATTTTTGTCATTTTTGTCATTTTTGTCATTTTTGTCATTTTTGTCATTTTTGTCATTTTTGTCATTTTTGTCATTTTTGTCATTTTTGTCATTTTTGTCATTTTTGTCATTTTTGTCATTTTTGTCATTTTTGTCATTTTTGTCATTTTTGTCATTTTTGTCATTTTTGTCATTTTTGTCATTTTTGTCATTTTTGTCATTTTTGTCATTTTTGTCATTTTTGTCATTTTTGTCATTTTTGTCATTTTTGTCATTTTTGTCATTTTTGTCATTTTTGTCATTTTTGTCATTTTTGTCATTTTTGTCATTTTTGTCATTTTTGTCATTTTTGTCATTTTTGTCATTTTTGTCATTTTTGTCATTTTTGTCATTTTTGTCATTTTTGTCATTTTTGTCATTTTTGTCATTTTTGTCATTTTTGTCATTTTTGTCATTTTTGTCATTTTTGTCATTTTTGTCATTTTTGTCATTTTTGTCATTTTTGTCATTTTTGTCATTTTTTGTCATTTTTTGTCATTTTTTGTCATTTTTGTCATTTTTGTCATTTTTGTCATTTTTGTAATTTTTGTCATTTTTGTCATTTTTATCATTTTTGTCATTTTTGTCATTTTTGTCATTTTTGTAATTTTTTGTCATTTTTGTCATTTTTGTCATTTCTCTCATTTTTGTCATTTTTGTCATTTTTGTCATTTTTGTCATTTTTGTCATTTTTGTCATTTTTGTCATTTTTGTCATTTTTGTCATTTTTGTCATTTTTGTCATTTTTGTCATTTTTGTCATTTTTGTCATTTTTGTCATTTTTGTCATTTTTGTCATTTTTGTCATTTTTGTCATTTTTGTCATTTTTGTCATTTTTGTCATTTTTGTCATTTTTGTCATTTTTGTCATTTTGTCTCTGTCTGTCTGTCTGTCTGTCTGTCTGTCTGTCTGTCTGTCTGTCTGTCTGTCTGTCTGTCTGTCTGTCTGTCTGTCTGTCTGTCTGTCTGTCTGTCTGTCTGTCTGTCTGTCTGTCTGTCTGTCTGTCTGTCTGTCTGTCTGTCTGTCTGTCTGTCTGTCTGTCTGTCTGTCTGTCTGTCTGTCTGTCTGTCTGTCTGTCTGTCTGTCTGTCTGTCTGTCTGTCTGTCTGTCTGTCTGTCTGTCTGTCTGTCTGTCTGTCTGTCTGTCTGTCTGTCTGTCTGTCTGTCTGTCTGTCTGTCTGTCTGTCTGTCTGTCTGTCTGTCTGTCTGTCTGTCTGTCTGTCTGTCTGTCTGTCTGTCTGTCTGTCTGTCTGTCTGTCTGTCTGTCTGTCTGTCTGTCTGTCTGTCTGTCTGTCTGTCTGTCTGTCTGTCTGTCTGTCTGTCTGTCTGTCTGTCTGTCTGTCTGTCTGTCTGTCTGTCTGTCTGTCTGTCTGTCTGTCTGTCTGTCTGTCTGTCTGTCTGTCTGTCTGTCTGTCTGTCTGTCTGTCTGTCTGTCTGTCTGTCTGTCTGTCTGTCTGTCTGTCTGTCTGTCTGTCTGTCTGTCTGTCTGTCTGTCTGTCTGTCTGTCTGTCTGTCTGTCTGTCTGTCTGTCTGTCTGTCTGTCTGTCTGTCTGTCTGTCTGTCTGTCTGTCTGTCTGTCTGTCTGTCTGTCTGTCTGTCTGTCTGTCTGTCTGTCTGTCTGTCTGTCTGTCTGTCTGTCTGTCTGTCTGTCTGTCTGTCTGTCTGTCTGTCTGTCTGTCTGTCTGTCTGTCTGTCTGTCTGTCTGTCTGTCTGTCTGTCTGTCTGTCTGTCTGTCTGTCTGTCTGTCTGTCTGTCTGTCTGTCTGTCTGTCTGTCTGTCTGTCTGTCTGTCTGTCTGTCTGTCTGTCTGTCTGTCTGTCTGTCTGTCTGTCTGTCTGTCTGTCTGTCTGTCTGTCTGTCTGTCTGTCTGTCTGTCTGTCTGTCTGTCTGTCTGTCTGTCTGTCTGTCTGTCTGTCTGTCTGTCTGTCTGTCTGTCTGTCTGTCTGTCTGTCTGTCTGTCTGTCTGTCTGTCTGTCTGTCTGTCTGTCTGTCTGTTCTTTAAAGACTCGGAAACTACTGGAACAATTGGCGTGAAACTTGACAGGTTCGGACTTTGAAGGCCGGGAAAAGTTTCTTTTATAGTGTGAGATCCCTACCCTTCTTTGGAAGGGGGGAGCCTCCCAAAAGCACAAGAATCATATTTGAATATCCCGAGAACTAACCACGCAAACGGAATCAAATTTGGCACTTGAGAGTATTTAGGTAGGAAAAATATTTTTAGGGTGGTTTGAGCGCCCTTCCCCTTTCAGTGTAGAGACAGAAAAATGGAGAGGGGATCCCATAGAATTTTTTGAGCAAATCGAAAACTTATCAACAAATTGAACTAAATATGATATTTAGTACGAAAAATGTTTCTTTGTTTATTTGGGACTCCTTTTCCTTACATTGGAGAGATATAAAGAGATATTTTTCATTTGAATTAACTTCGATTTACTTAGTTCACAATAATGAAATAAACAAGTGTAGTTTAAAATTTTAACTTTTTTTTCTTCGAAGGATGGGGTTTATAGTGATTTTTTAAATATTGCCTTACTGGTAACTCAATTCAATTTTTTTTCTAAGAACTTATATGGGTTAATTTTTTTTATATGTAACAAGGTGACCACAGCACAAGTTGTGTTAAAAATATTCACCAACATGTTTCGTCTGGTGTTAAATGATTTCATGAGGGATCTGAATGGACTTAGCTTATCGAATAAGAGCCCATCAGCAGGGATGATCACAACCAGCAAAACTGTACTCAACGCAAATGAATCCAGACCCGATGACAATTAAAGCATGATATAAAAGAGCTTGATCCGACCCTAATGAACAGTTATCGTGATATCTTCTCGGAGCTTAAGCTTTCTAATGTTCGAACGAGGGTTTTTCTGGGACCGAAAATGGATAGTGCCCTTTCACCCTCTTACACTTTCGTGTTGTTATTGGTTAAAGAAGCTTGAATGGAACAACACGAAGACTTCACTGACCAGAAAAAGACGAGAAGCTCAAAATTAGTTTTTCGTAGCTTGCGTGCTTTTTCTTCAATCATCCCGCACCCAGCAAATGTGATAAGATTCAAATTATTACTGCTGCTGGTGCTGAACATCGAAGAAATCCAACTTTGCTAAAAGCTTTATCGCAACTTTGACCCATTTCTGCGAAGCTTCACAAGGCAAAACGAGGCGAGGACGAGGGTTGTTTTACGCCATTTCCATTTTCGACACAAACGCTAGAAATTCCATCCGATAAAATCGCACATGTTCGTCGATGTGGGGCAGCTAGCCCAGTAGTAGTTCGAACATTCGAGGCGATACGATGCGATGGTTCGAATCGTTTAGATGCCGGAGTGAAATTCCGTTTGAATTTCGGGAAATGGTCTGTGTCTCGAAGACAGGCAGCAAAACGGGGGTGACTCAAAATTCTGCAATCCATTTCCTACTTCACTGAGCTTGGCGCTTTCCAGATGACGATGACAGCAGCGATGGATGAACCAAATGTAAAGAATGTGTCTTAATCAGCAAGATTAGATGTGAACTTACTTGTATGGTGTTGATGTGTGTCTGTATAGAAGCTTTACGCTTTCGGAAAATGTTACATTATCGTAGGGTTGTTTTGGAATGCAATTAGTACTTACAATATGGAAGGCTAGAAATGTCAATGATATTTCGAAAATGTATAAAATATTCCTTTTTTATACAAACAAACGGATAAATAATTTCTTCGAGGATTGGCATTTTAAATCGGTCACATGACATGGATATTTGACATTCCACTTCAAAATCGGTGTATCTTCATCCGTGAACCGTCTCCCAAATCCTCCCCTAACCCTATACCAGCAGCTGATTACAGAAGGGACTCCCCAAAGGGTTTACCATAATGATGAAAAGTCAAAAAAGGAAAAAAAAAAGTCAAATAGAACTGAACAGAAAAAAAACCCGCAAGCTTTACGATCCGACCGTTTCGTCTCTGGAACCGATTTCCATCATATCCAACTAACCCTCTCCGGAAGTAGGGCTACGGAAGCTAGACCCACACCCTTGACAACATCGTTTCATTATGCGCCTATCGGACCCGAAGGTGTGTTTTTTCCCGTTCTTTTTTGTGGCTGATGTTTAGATTTGAGCATAAACATAACCGACCGAAAAATGGCGTGTCAAGTCAGATTTTGCTGCAGGGCCTTCGAACCGGGTTCAAGAGGTTCCATCCGCAGTAGCTGCACCGGAAAGGGATAATCAATTTTTCAACGGTAGACCTTTTTTCGCTGTTTGATGTACGACGGTGTTGATTTGTAATTTCGAAGGATTTTTCTCGGGATATGTGATTTTCCTAGGAACAAAAAACGGAATTTTTTGCTGTTGAATACACAGTACGCGAAAAAATAAAGTAGGGGAGATGAGGGCATAACGAGCACCCGAGGCATAATGAGAACTACGCTTTTCTACGAAAGTGCGTATTTTCTTAAATAAATTTTCATGAGGATTTGTTTCGTACTTCCTATAGTATTAATTTTTTACAAAAAAAGGAATCTCCTTATCATCTTTACAGAGATATTAAAAAAAAACTAGCTTGGTTCTCAAGTTACGAAAATATTATAATTTTTGAGTACCACGAAATAAGCTCTTATGATCTTAAAATAACCTTGATCTATAATGTACGCACTGCAACATGATGTACACATTGTTTCTCAATTTTTACCATCAAAAAATTTTTGATTTTTCACTTTTATCAATTTTAAAACACGTTTTTACTTAAATTTGTGGACTAGGGGCATATAGAGCACCATATTATCGAGGCATAATGAGCATTTTCTGCCGTAGAATCTAGCAGCGAATTAAAATTGATTTATAGCGCCACACCTTGACTAGTTTTCATCCGACGATTTAGCCTATTGGTAAGGTGTCGGAGAGGTAATCAAAAGACTAGAGTTAGATTTCTGTTCGAGGTGATTTTTCTCCATTCACAATTCATGATCGATTTTTTTATTGTTACATTATACGGCTAGTAGCATCATCCTCCGAACAAAGCACTTAATGTATGAGCGTGCGTGAATTGTTTGTATTCTACAAACAGACCTAGATTATTTTGTTATTGCTTTGTTTGATGAATCTACGACTCACCTGACTTCATCGAATTGAATTCGCTGCTAGATTCCCCGGCAAAAACGCACATCTTGCTCTGATTAATGGTGCTCATACTGCCTCAGGGGGGGTTCTCATTATGCCTCCACAGTGGCTGGTTTTCAGCTTTTGGCAAAATTCTTTAAAATGCATTTTTTAACGTTTTCATCTAGTTTTTAACGTTTCAGCCCGTTAGGGAATAGCCTTTTCAAGTGTCTGAACACGAAACAATAATGTAACCTCCATATTTTAGCTATTTTCTATGGTTAAATAACCGTTTTCCTTAAGGTGGCCATTATGCCCCCATCTCCCCTACATTGTTTTAAAATGTTCAAATCTCTGTATCTTTTGTCACACAAGAAATATCAACACAAAATGTTCTGATGATCTGTAGTATTTTTTGATACACTAACGACCGTTGAAAAAATTATGTTAAAAATTCAAATATGTTCTTCACACTCAACCGAAGTAGTAATCGATGTTAGATTTCGCATGGGAATTTAAAATACACACTATCAACAACCTCAACAGATCCCATTTTTTCCGCCATCTTATAAGTCAAAAAGGATTCAATTCACTGCAAACCCCGTCGGAACAAAGGGTTTTATTATTTGTTTATTTTTTAAGGGCTCAACTTTATCCGATAAGATAGTGAAGAAGTGATTTCCGTAGATATTCGTAAACTTCGAGCTAAAAACCGTCAGCAAGGGATTTACTTGAAAATACGTTTCAAATAAGCCAGGAGCACGATTCGGAAGCAAAAGGCTTCAGTGATTCAACACGATAGAGGATGCAAGTGGAAGTCTACAATCTAAAATATCCGTTGCATTCCTCCAGAATTGGCATATCATAATGCTAGGAGGACCTTCCAATAAAAAAAATTACGTATATTGCTCATAACCAAGGCGTATTAAGGGGGAGGTGGTCCAGAATCCAGAATAACTGACAGAAAGTCGATTTTTGAACTGGTCAAGATTATCATGAAGATGATAGTCATAAGATTTCTAGTACAAGAGTCCCCAAAGAAAAACTAGGAAGAGTTTGAATATTGGTTAAAAATTGCACAATAATTTTCTTACATAGAATGACGAATAAATAATAAAACATGAACAGTTTTTGCTTTACCATAATTTTTATATTTTTGGTAAGCATACTTTACACCTAATGGAATGACAATGTGTTTCATTACATGAAGTTGAATATTTTTATTGGGAATTTATTCTCAAAAATCAATAGAGTTTTAAAATTTTTAAAATCATACTCTAAAGATTTGAAAAACATTCAAAATATCTCCACTCTGATTATATGTTGAATAGATTCCCACATTTTCTTCAAATTAAATTCTGAGCTAAGAATCTTTCGGATCATGAACTAGATTGGTTTCATATTAGAATTCAATTTTCTTGGAAAATCCATTAAAAAACATCTAGGTAATTATTATTCTCAATGTCTGTTTATTATCAGTAATTAGTATTCAGCAGTTATGAGGGATAACTCTCAAAACACGATTAAGTCACGGTTTCTGAAATTTTCTACTGATTACTTTTTTAATCATACAACCAATTTGTTGGTCAAAGTTCATAAAAACCAATGGAAACTTAAAATATAAGTAGAAACTTTAAAAGCTTTATTCTATGGATGCGGATCAGAATGCGAATCAAACAAACAATAAATTAGTAAAATATTTAGAAAAAAATATTCTGTGTTTTTCTCTCATTTCACAGTGACATGAAGTGTTTGGTGATGAAAACAACCATTTGTGCAAAAAAAAAAATATGGCTTATGAAAAAAAATCATCAAACCTTAATTTTAAAATTTTGATGAATATTTGCGAAATTTTTTATCTATTCGCATTGCTTGTTATTTACCTTCTTTTCAAACATAATTTTGTATAATATTGACTAGTAAAAAAGAATACAAAAAAATATAAGTGTTCAGCATTAGATCTGGTATCTTTGTCAATCTGATTAAATTTTATTTTATTTGTTTGAAAATTTTGTTGATTTTAGCTTCAACGAACCTTTTTAGAATACGAGACATTTTACAGCAAGCTGTTTGAAAATTTTAATACTGGGAACATCTTACTGATATATTTTTATTTATCAAATTATTTCGGTAAAATTGAAAAATTTTTTTTGAGTAAATATGAAAACAATATGTTATTAATATGACATTATGATATTTGAGCAGTTTAAGTAAGTTTTCGAATAAAAAAATGCTGAAAACAAACTTTTTGCTAGGTTGCCTCCCCGCTATTACTTTAATCATAATTTTTAAAAATTAAATTTAAACTAGAAAACCGGAATGAAAACGTAAAATATAACAGCTTATGAGGGCCCCTTAAAATAATATCTTGAATAGTTTCACTCGAATGTAAGCTATTTTGATTGAAAATTTCAACCCTTTTTCGTTTTTCTGAACACTTTACATAATTTGCACTTGATATAAAAAAAAACGATCTCATCTTCATTTTAAAGTTTTGAAATTCATCTGCCAGAGGAAATGGAGTGCATAAATGTTACTTTCGAGAAATCACAATCTGCCAATCTGATGCGCGATTTCTCATTTATTATTCAAAGTATTGTGGGTCCTGGGAAGGACAAAAGCAAGAATTAATTTTTTTTCCTATTTAAAATATTGATTGATAGGATTCCAAGATTATGTTTTCAAAACACAAAAACTCAGAATAGAAATTCAAAGGCAAACTAGTGAAAAATGTTTTTGAATTATTTTAAATTAGTTTGACTTTAAAATTGGGTTAGCTTATATGAAAATAAAGAAAAAAAACTATACAATGAAATTTGGAAAATTTATTATGTTATGTTCGATTAGTAAGAACATTTCAAGATTATAACAATGAAAATTTGTTCCAAAAAGACAACCTCGTTCTTTATATCTATTCGATTCTTCAAACTTTCTGTTCTTTTTTTTCAAATTAACGGTGATTAAACTTTTAAGAAATTTAAAAATATTATAAAGAAGAAAACGATGAGATTTAACATTTTCGAATTTTTTCCTATAAAAACGAAAACGTTATGAAGCCTATGTTAGATCTTATGAAATTATTTTATCGGATATATCGGTGAAATGTTATATTCTGAGCGCTGATGTAGTCTAGTGGATAGGCTGGCGCGAGTCTGGTAACTCAGGCGTACTGGGTTCGATTCCCGGTATCGGCAAGAAAAACTTTTGAGTTCGAATCCCTTAAGTTGCCGACAGGTAAGATGTGTTGTTTTATTGTATAAATAATTATATATTTCTGAGGGAATGCATCTGGGGTTAATTTGAAGAGACTATTGCAAGCGGAGTGGATTGCCAACCATTGTAGGTCTCTAAAAATTGGATGCCTTCTCTCGACGAACCATCGGCCGTGGAAGCCTGAGAAGCAATTCGAAGGCCAAGCCACACAGACATAGGCTGGACCTTTCTACAGATGGGGGAACCATACATACATACATACATATATCAGTGAAATGTCATATTTTTTAAGAAAGAATATTTAAGAATTGAAAGATTATAGACCGAAAGAAGATTAGAATAAGATAAATGATGTTGAAAATGAGCGGAACGGTAATTTAATTTGCGGATTGGAGAAACTTAAAATCGAAAATTTGGAGTACTTAATTATAACTAAATCAGATGTAAATATCTTGGTGAGATATGTTTGAGCTATTATTTTGATATGCTCTCCTGATCGGGAAACCTAAAATTGGGCATGGTTTTATCAAATAATGTGGTTTATTGACCTTCCACTAGACAATTTTCTCGAAGCACTCATATCTTGATAAGTTATAATTTTGATATAATTTGTTCTGTCCAATATCAAACTATGCTATCTGAACGAGATATAATCTTGATAAGAGCATATCAAAAACTGATATAATTTAGCTATGATCGTATAGATTTTTTGATATAATTTGAGATATTTTAACATCCTACGAGTACTGAATTATAACTCATCCAGATAGGAAAAAATTGAATATCAAAATATCTCATCTTGATATAATTTAGTTTTTCTCTTCTGATCGGGAAGCTTTCTAGCAAATGAAAAAACAGGCATATATGAGCTAAAATGAATCACATATTTTTGATTCACAACTACAAAATTCAGAAGATTTGAGTTTACAATGATCAGAAAGTGTTCTAACCAGGATGCTAAAACTACAATAAGGGCAAATAAACGATTTTATAATGGCAAAGTTGGCATTTAGCCTATCCACATAGGGATTTTTAAGCAATGAAGCTTTATTTAAATCATAATATCGGAAATAAGGACTTTTTTTTTAACTTTCTCTGTTAAATTCTAACATACATTAAACAAAAATGAAGTCGGGCAAAAGAGGGACATGTACACACTAAGTGGAAGGTAAATATAGGTACGGTAGTACCTCTGAATCATAGCTTAACCATACAGGAGATTCAGAGCACAAAGAATTGATTTATATATTTTTATTTAACTGACCAGTTAGCGCTCTGGTTAGACGACTACAAAGAGTTCCTGTGACAACAAATTTGAAACAAGCGATAGCTGTAGCAGTGGAATCTAGAACCAGGATTGACGTTTGATAACGAAATATCAGAGTACGATACTAGAGGAGCATTGACTCTTTTTAACACTATAGCCATTCTAAAGCTAAGGGAACATGTGTCAATACAAGAGAAATTACTTAAATTAGGTGAAACAGATATGACTGTCGACATGCGATACATGATCGAAAGCTTGATTTAATAGGGAATTTTAAAGCCTTTTGGCAACCTAAAAGACATTTTTTTTGAAAACTTTTTCCATGGAAACGATATTTGTACGGCTTGAATGATTGAATAACCATGACGCAATTTTAAAAATTTGATATCTTTATATGAAAGGACATTTACCTCCACAAAATTCTGTTACCAATCCAAAGATGGAAGGGACTGAACACTTGTCCATAATAAG
>NW_026597148.1:0-12176 GCF_029784155.1 Uranotaenia lowii | reverse complement strand
TCGGCCAACAGAATATTCGGTTCATCTCTAATAAATTTTATAATAATGACTAAAATAATGTTAGTATTATTACCTATAAAACGTTAAAAAAGGGATTTGAACACAAAACAAAATGATGAGAACAAGAATTTCTTGACCACAAATAATATTAAATCCGTTTTTATCTAGGCTCTTTTAAAAACTTCCATGACAGTCATCAGAAATAAGTATAATGTTTGGTTTCACCAATTTATTTACATGATTTTGTAGAATCAATCTTTTTTCCAGGTGTTATTTATTGACAAGATGTACTAAAAAGATAATTCAAGATTTCGCAACAATTGTACCAAATAATTTGAACCTACCTTTCCTCGTCTACTTTTCATCGAACGTGTAATGCTTTCCGTCACGGGGATACTGCTTGGCCAGCACCGGCCGGAACATCTTGTAATCCTCCAGCCAGTAGTAGAACACGAAGCAACCGGTCATAACGCCCAGAAACGCCAGCCAGTAGGTTCTCATCGGGAAGCGCGACGGTTCTGCCGCACCATAACGATCCTCACTCCACAGGGGAGTTTCGGCGTGCAACTGAAAAGAAAAGAAAAGATCATACTTATTAGTCACAAGTTTCACAGGATTCTTGTTCAATTCACAGCAAGCTTTGAAAAATTGATTCATTGTTGGTCTGTTTGACTTATAGTTAAGAAGTTATTTTTCTTTCGGAACAATTTAATTAAAATATTCTTTAAATTATTTTAAATTATTTAGGAAATTTTTAATAATGGCTACCAATACTGGAGTAAATATATTTCGCGATATTTTGAGGGACAGCCCATGCCGAATGGTAGGTTTTTACTTCAGTAAATGTGAATTGAAACTAAAATTTGCTTCCTCAAAAAGGTTTATATTGCGGCTCAGCAAAACCTCGCTCAAACAGGTCGCCATAAAACGGCTTCGCTGGTCCACAAACTGTCGACCCGTCCTGTCACAGCACCAATAACGCCTTCGAGTTTGGCACGCGCTATAATCCAACATCAATTGATGGACCCTGTTGAGAATAAAGTCCGACCGGCAACTACTACCCAAAAAGTTAAACGTAGCCCGGACACAAATCGATTACAGAAATTGTTGGAATTGTCGCAGAGGAAGACTTCGCCTTGCAGAGAAAGTTCCAGCGGAAAACGGAAACATGATGACTCTAGTAGAGGCTCAAGAGAATCATCGATCAACAGAAATCCGCGGGGGCGAAAGTTGCCTGGATGTGCCCCACCCAAGCATCCTCAACCGACAAATTCGGAAAGGAAGTCCCCTACGGATAGCTCCTGCAAAATTTGCAGCGAATTGCACCATCAACGTGAATTTATTCCAGCTAATTGGCAAGATCGTCTGAGTGCAGCCATCGAGCCCCCAGAGGAAGACATTAACAGTCGAATTTCTAAAATCCGATCAGCTCGGTCACGACTCTTGGACGAGGAAATAACGCATCCATTAACCCTGCAGGAGTCACTCTACCTCATCAATGAAGTTCACCAGCACGCACCGGCAAATTCGTTTTTCGCAGATTTTACTCCATTGCACACGTCGGCCATTAAAGGAACCGCTAGCAACCCCTTTAATAGAAGGAAGAAACCCAAACAGATAAATTTCGAAGGCGGACGTATAGTCGACCAAGATTTTCGAATAATAACCCCTCGGAAGCCCAGCAGTCGAGTCAGTTTGAGGGCTGGCAGTAAACCGGTCAAAACTGCTACGACAAAACGTGCCGATGGCCCTTTAAGGTTGGCAATCCACTCTTCAAATTTAAATGATAGAGCTACGGAGAGGATTTTAAAATTCTACAATAAAATGTAACAAATTTACCGCTCCAAGTAACTAACGATGAGCTTTTTTTTAATGAGATATACTTTTTTATGATCCCATTTCGTTCATTTCAAATTTAAGTAAACTAATATAGAACTCTCCATCATAACTGATTTTACTCACTAGCTTTGAAATGGCCAGAGCCCAGCTCCAATTTACTTAAGACATGACCCTTTCTCTAAAACGATTCACCTTTTCCGAGTAAGGCCAATGACATAGTGATACGCGAATTGATCATTTTCAAAGGGAGAGCATGAGTTTTGTGCATCGTGAATGAACTGCTAATCCCAAGCACCCTTCTTTTGTCTCTTGCACAAAACTGATGGTCTCGATCAATCACAGAGTAGCCAACCATTGTCGAGGTAGAACTTGTTTTGCTTAGCCACGCCAGCGATCATGGAACTTGGAGTGCTTAAGTTGAGCAAAGTCTAATCCAATATGTTATCTGAAGTTTTAAATGAATGATCATATCAAAGCACTTCAAGTTCAATGATTTAAGGTTAATATGAGTAGTCAACCAAGCTAAGCTAAGCTGCTCAAATCACTCGACTTTGTTTGCCTCGACGCTTACAAAATATTTGAAATTGGATAACATACGTGGTGGCGTTTCAAATGGATCGACGGAATAAGTCTAAGAATGAAAGTTTTGACCTGCTGATGACTACGATGGTCCTGTTTCACAGCTCATTTTTTTATGGCAGAATAGGTGCAAGAGTAGGGTAAAAAATCCGACTCTGACAAAATGCGAAAAGATTCATGTTGCGTGAGCGACAGACAGAGGAATTGAATTTTCCGATTTGTTAAAACGACCTTTATTTGACAATATCTTGTTTTATTCGGTGGCGTTAATAAATTCCTTCAGAGAAAATTACAAAGAAAATTCCTAAATTAATTGCCACATAGTTCATGATTTCGTTTGGTTCGAATCGTTTTTATAGTTAAGTAAATAAATGACTTACGTTTAGTTCCCTTCTGCCTAATCTGTGCTCGCAACTTTGGTAGCACGTGTTTCGTATGCTTTCGTGCAGCACGTGAGCTGGGAAGATTAGTTTAGGTTAGGTTACAATTTATCTATGCTACTGTATAAATTTACCTGATTGGTAGTACATATAATTATTATGGTCTAACGAATGTTTCTACCACTCACAACTGCTTGTAGCTACTATCTTACTAAATTAGGAAAAATTAGGATTTACAAACAATATTTGCTTAAACGTTTCACAATTTTACCTCGGCACACAATTCACTCGCACACTTGCTCTGCTTATGATTTTTCGTTAGTAAAGACCTGCGGTTACTTTGATCACATTTCGTGATTCAAAATTCTGATTGACGGCAAGTGGCAAGGTGGCTATTAGTGAAAGGTGCTTCACTCCGGACGGTTGTGACACTCCCCCTCGGTACGTCACTGTCCCTGTGGCTTACCTCCTGTTGCACCGACATCTAACACGGCAACCTTGGTAGCAGGTCTCTCTAGAAGCCCCTTTAATGTCTGAACAGTAACACGACGAACCTGACCATCATGCGCCGGAACAGCTTTGATCACACGTCCTCTTGGCCAGCAATTCCTTGGCAGGTTATTGTCGACGACCATCACCAAGTCTCCTTCCTGAATGGGCTTCACGGGTTGAAACCACTTGGTCCTTCGCGTCAGCGTGGGCAGATATTCATTTACCCACTTCTTCCAGAAAAGATCAGCGTATTGTTGTGCCATCGTCCACGATCGTTTCAGAGTAATCGGTGTATTGTCGAAAACGATCGGGGGCTTACTACCATTCGAAGAACCCAACAAAAAATGGTTAGGTGTTAAGGGGGGCTCATTGTCGTTGTCTATCGGTATGTCTGTCAATGGTCTTGAGTTCAATATCATTTCAATTTCCATCAGCATGGATCGTAAAATTTCGTCTGAAGGTAAACGCGGGGGGTCGAAGTCGTTCATGGTCTTCTTGACTGACTGAATTAAACGCTCCCAACAGCCACCGAAATGTGGGGCAGCCGGAGGCCTGCAACTCAAGACGAGGAATAGAGAGGAACTTCAACGGGGCTACACGGGTCTTTGATCCAATCAGCGCACATTCCGCCTTATCTCCTTCTTGGAATTTAAAGTAGGCAACGGCAGCTATTCCATTTTCACTGGCATCGCAGAAAACATGCAGCTCCACACTGTTGGTTGACTCGATGGACGTCACAGTTCGGTAACAGCGTGGGATAGTAACTTGACGAACATTCGGCAGCGCTTCAATCCATGTTAACCACTTCTCGGTCAACCTCGAGTCGATCTCATCGTCCCAACCGGTTCCGGAACGCCAAATCTCCTGGAGCAGGATTTTCAAATAAATGAGAAAGTTGCCGATGAGTCCCATAGGGTCGTATACAGTCATCAAAGTTCTCAAGACTTCACGTTTCGTTGGCATCCTTGCTCCGGAAAATAGTTCTGCATCGTGTTTCGGTGATAACTTGAACGTAAACGTATCAGTAGTTGTGTCCCACCACATTCCGAGGACTTTCTCCGTTGACATCTCCGGACAGAAGCTCATGTTTTTCTCCACGGTAGGTTTTTCTAGTAGGTTTTCGATAACGTAACTTGAGTTAGAATGCCAGTTTCTTATCTCGAACCCTCCTTGTGCGTGAATCCAACGAACTTCTTCAGCTAATTTCGTCGCATCTTCTTCGGTTTCTACGCTTGCCAACATGTCATCCACGTAGTGCTCGTACTTAATACACTGAACTGCCCTAGGGTGTTGTTCCTCGAATCTGTCAGCGTTCCGGTTCTTGACGTAATGCGCACTGCTTGGAGAACATGCCGCTCCGAAAGTCATTACTGTTACCACGTACACCTCTGGATCTTCGACTGCAGCTGTATTGGGCCACAATATCATCTGGCTTCGCTGGTCCTGCTTTTTCATCTTTACTTGAAAGAACATCTCTCGGATGTCTCCCACGACTGCGATGCGAAATTCACGAAACTTGAAGAGGACAGTTAACAGGGATACTAGCTGATCAGGTCCCGTAAGAAGGAACGAGTTTAGCGATACTTCGTTGACTTTGGCTGCTGCGTCAAACACGATACGCATCTTACCGGGCTTGTTCGGATTCGTAACAGGAAATATCGGCAAATACCAGTCGTTTGGATGTTTCTCCGCTTTTTCCTGGATCGATAGTCGCCGAATATAACCTTTCTCCTCGTACTCGGACATCTTTGCTGACATAGCCGCTGCTAATTCAGGCTCTCGCTTCAGTCGTTTTTCTAAACAGGCAAGACGCTTCAGAGCCATTCCTTTGCTGTTCGGTAACTTTAGTTGATCGTATCGCCACAACAATCCAGTCTCGTAACGGTTTCCAATAAGACGCGTTTCAGTAGACAAAATCTTCAACGCCCTTTCTTCGTCCTTAGAGAGAAGTGACCTCGAAGATCCATAGATTCCCATCGACTCGATTGAGAAGTACTCCTTCAGGGCTTCATGAACATCTTTCTCGCTATCTTTGTTACACGGGCAAATGTGGAAGCTATGGTAACCACTATAGTCTGACTCGTTAACACCAAACTCCGCTGTACAGGGACCATACAATATCCAACCAAGTCTTGTCTTGGATGCCATCGGCTCGTTCTCATCTCCCTCAAGGCTTCTTAAAGAACTTCCCAGGCGACAGTTGTTCATCCCTATAAGGATTCGTGGAGAAGCTCCTTCGTAGGATCGTAGGGGTAACCCATCAAGATAACCGTACTTCGTCACCATTTGCGGAACTGAAACTGACTGCTTCGGTAGAGAAAGGTCCTTGACCGTATGAACCTCCGACAATTCGAACACTTCACTTGCTTCGGTTGTTCCGGAAATCTTCAAAGCTAGCACAACCGACTCCTTTTCTTCCCGACTTTGGCCTCCAGTCCAGTCAAGACACAATGGATAAGGGGTGCCATTCAGACCAAGTTCTTTCAGTAGACCGTGCTCCATTAGAGTTGCAGATGATCCATCGTCGAGGAACGCAAAGGTGTTCACTTGCTTTCCTTTTCCGTAGATTGTCACAGGCACATACCGAAACAGAACTCTCCGAGTAGCCTTTGAATGCGTGTTGCAACTCTGCGTTGTAGAATTTGAAGACGAGTTATCGTTGCTAGACTTCGTTGACTCAGATGCCGCTGGCTTGCTGTAGCGCTTATCGTCATGGAGAAGCTTGTTGTGCTTGTACGTGCAACCGTTTCTTCCGCATGGTTCTTTCACCTTACAAGCACCAAAATGCTTCCGCAGACACTTCCTGCACAAATTCTGCTCTTTGATGATCGTCCAACGAGACCCGATGTCCAATTTAAGGAATTTCCGGCACTGTTCAAGACCACTGCATTCACCTGAACACGACACGCAACCTTTCGCCTTCGAAACAGTAACCGAACGTTCTTTTACAGGATTCTCAAAACCTCCACTGGCTTCCGAATGCACGTTAATAAGATTCTCATTCTTTCTTTCACGCTTTTCAATTTTAGGTGGATTAATCGATGGCAACGTTATGGTGCTCGCCGCTGTAGCCACCTTTCCTAACCAATCGCTGAATTCCCAAAGAGTAACTCTCGCCAGTCCTTGTCGATAGAACGCCCAGTTCATTCGTATGGATGTCGGCAGTTTACTTATTAGTTCCTGTAGGAGAGCTACGTCGAACATATACTCATCGAGACCTGAAGCTGAAATGGCTGCACAGACGTTTTGGACAGCCACGCCGAAGTCGATGACTGTCTGTAACTTATCCTCCTTCGGTGCTGGCATTTCTCGGATTTTGCGTATGAACGTGTAGACGATAGCTTCGGGCCTTCCAAAAAGAGTTCTCAAAGTCTCTATCACACCTGCCAAATTTTGAGGATGCAACAAACGGCATCGTACCGCTTCCAAAGCCTTGCCTTTCAAACTTCGCTGAAGCCGCAGCATATTTTCCTCGTCGCTGAATCCGCATATTCGACTTGAGCTCTCGAAGCTCGCAATGAAAAGAGGCCACTCTTCTGGATTTCCGGTGAACACGGGAAGCTCCTTATTCAAAACTTGACGCGCTGAAATCTGATTCTGGCTCAACATGGGGTATCCACCAAAACCACCGGCACTCCTGGCTTGAGGATGAAATCCAATTCCGAAACTATTCGCACCGAAGGAACCGCCATAGTTTGACTCGAACGCCGTTGCTTGGGCATGTGGTCTTGAACCACCACCAATCGTACCACTGAAGCTGCTGACATTCGGCTGGAATGTTGTTGGTTGTGAATTCAAACCGGCACCACCGCCAGTCGCACTTCCGTCGATTACTGATTGCCGATTCAAAAGTTGACGACGCTCCTCCAAATGCTTTCTCTCCAAAGCTTGTTTGTCCTCCAGCAACTTTAGCTCATGCGCGAGCACATCGTAGCCGTGGCTTGACTCAGCTACATTCACCTGTGGCAGTGGATTTGTCGTCGAGCTTGCTGTAGGACCAACTCCTATTTGCCATGGCAACGGTTGATTTCGGCTAACATCATAAAATGCTTCATCTCTGGTGACTTGATGATAGGCTGATGCGCTCGCCGCAGATGCGCACCCTAGGGGCCATACAGATGACGGACTACGAACAGCTCCTCTCATCGGTCCAGCGTTGGCCATTTGCGATGCTTGTTCTACCCTGGAACCCGCTGCTGGTCCACCACATGGCCTCGAAGAAACTTGGTCCATCACTCTACGCTCCGCATCCTTCAACCTTTGCTCATACATCTTTCGCTGATCGTTGAGTTCCTTCGCCTGTTGCTCTTCCTTTTCGCGCATCATTCGGTCGAACATCTCCTGCATGACCGATAACTGCTTTGACAGTTGCTGCTGCACATATTCCTCCAGCCTCGAATCCGTTGGCATGAGCCCCGACTTTGGTATCGCTCCGGTGTTGTTAGTTGGTGTTGATGTGCCGGCTGGGACTTGATTAGCTGCGACAAGACATTTTTCACAGTTCCACTCCCGATCCTGAACACTTGAATCCTCCTTTACACACGCGAAGTGAAACCACAGTTCACATGAATCGCATGCTACCATGCGACTATCGTCCGGCTGACGGCACACAGTGCAGCTCACTTCCACAGTTCCCCGCTTGTTAGACATACCGACAGAATGAGCCCCCGATCGTAAACGAATTTATTAAAATTGTTGCGTGAGCGACAGACAGAGGAATTGAATTTTCCGATTTGTTAAAACGACCTTTATTTGACAATATCTTGTTTTATTCGGTGGCGTTAATAAATTCCTTCAGAGAAAATTACAAAGAAAATTCCTAAATTAATTGCCACATAGTTCATGATTTCGTTTGGTTCGAATCGTTTTTATAGTTAAGTAAATAAATGACTTACGTTTAGTTCCCTTCTGCCTAATCTGTGCTCGCAACTTTGGTAGCACGTGTTTCGTATGCTTTCGTGCAGCACGTGAGCTGGGAAGATTAGTTTAGGTTAGGTTACAATTTATCTATGCTACTGTATAAATTTACCTGATTGGTAGTACATATAATTATTATGGTCTAACGAATGTTTCTACCACTCACAACTGCTTGTAGCTACTATCTTACTAAATTAGGAAAAATTAGGATTTACAAACAATATTTGCTTAAACGTTTCACAATTTTACCTCGGCACACAATTCACTCGCACACTTGCTCTGCTTATGATTTTTCGTTAGTAAAGACCTGCGGTTACTTTGATCACATTTCGTGATTCAAAATTCTGATTGACGGCAAGTGGCAAGGTGGCTATTAGTGAAAGGTGCTTCACTCCGGACGGTTGTGACAATTCAAATACATAACGACATTGTTTTCAAATTAAGATAAAAGTTCATGAGTAATATTTCAACTTGTTAATCATCAAATCTACACCCACAATTCAGCCGTTACTACAATCATGCCTACAAGGTGCTTTCGATGATGCTGTGAAGAGAGACACTTCGCTCGAAAATACAAAAATCAGTCGAAATGTATGCTATCCTGCAGACCGATAGCAATGTCCGAATCAAAGCAATCGAAAGATTCCTTTTAATTCAACCACGGTAAATGAAAAGTTCATATACCAGTATTTCGATAGCAACTTACTACCTTCTTCAGTGAACGTTTTCGATTGATGAATGTGTATCGTTTCCCTCCCTTATATTGTTCGGGTTAGGTAAGTTAGGTTAGGTAGGTAAAAAGTGCCATCGAAATTAGTGAAGAAACTCGAAAGTGGTTTCATAAAGGACAGTGTTGAGAAGTTGTATGCACAACTTAACATCAAAACGTTGAAGTGCTACGCATTGCATTTGAAGCTGGCCAGGGACTACCCGATCGAGTTCCCTGCGTTTCTGACGAAGGTCAAGGTGGCGGAAAAGTGTGAGGAAAGGCGTAAGGAAAGGGTGCTACGGAATAAGTTGGAGCTACTGAAGGCGAGGCAGCCGCCCCGGAACTACGAGAAACCCAGCGTGGCGGTACCGGATGGTTTTGTGGTGAATCGATCGAAGGAAGAGTTCACCGACAAACAGATCGATCTACTTAACAAAGGCCTAAACTACGCGGTGTCGAGGAAACCAAGGATGGACCAGATAATCATCGATGTAGAGACGGCTATTAGGTCCAGTAAGCTGTCCACGGCCCAGAAGGATTGCGCCAGAGCCGAAGTGGCAGATGTCTTGAGAAAGGGCATCAATGGGAAATCCAACGTCGAGGAAATCCAGATAGCGAAAGAACTTAGGAGAAAGGAGGTGTTCTACGTCAAGGCGGACAAGGGAAATTCGGTGGTCATCATGGACAAAACGGATTACAACGGGTTGATGCAGGCCAAAATCGATGAAGGACCGTATCGAGTTCGAAGAGAGGACCCACTACCGGAGATGGTTAAGGAGGTGGAAAAAACGCTGAAGGACTGACGCCCACTGAAAAAGTGGCGAAGTGGTTACTGAACGAGTTTAAAAGGATGCCAAAACCTTTTAAAACGAGATCGGTGACCAACACCCTAGAGTTCGTGAACAGACTGCAGGCGTCGGGAGGCATAGAAGAGGACGAGGTCATGGTTTCTTTTGATGTTTCAGCTTTGTTTCCAAGTGTTCCCGTTAAAGAAGCTTCTAATCTGTTAGAAGATTGGTTGCTTCAACAACACAATGGGAGCACTTGGAAACTCAAAGTTAGAAACTACAAGAAATTGGTGGACTTGTGTATGGGACAAACCTTCTTTAAATTTAGAGATTTGTTCTATAGACAAACAAAGGGGGCACCAATGGGAAATCCTCTGTCTCCATTCTTGTGTGAACTGTTTATGGCTCATTTGGAGGAGACTCTTGAAAATCAAGATTTATTACCCGAAAAATGGTGGAGATACGTCGATGACATTTTTTGTGTAGTAAACAAAGATTTTCTAGAAGAACTTCTAACATCCATAAACGGTTTGCATAAGAATATTAAATTCACTTGCGAAATAGAAGAAGACAGGAAATTACCTTTCCTGGATGTTCTGGTAAGGAGAGATGATGGCCTATTCCAATTCGAAATCTACAGAAAGCCGACAAACACCATGAGGGTAATACCGAGCACCTCGAACCACTCGTTCCAGCATAAGATGGCGGCGTTCCACCACATGATTCATCGGATGAACTCCATTCCCCTATCAACTGAAGGAAGAGAAAAGGAACTTCAATATATTTTTCAAACGGCTAATAAAAGTGGATACCAAAGTAGATCCATTCAAGCCATTATAAGGAAAAAAGAAAGATTGCTTCAACGGAAATCTTTCACTACTTTAACTCCTATTCAGAAGGAGTTTCAACGAAGGTCCATGGAGTTCAACAGTGTCAACGCAGTCGAATTACGACACAAGTTGACAAAGTTTGATATTGAACTAGTGTTCACTAGCTCTAATAATCAACTGAAATCCATCTTAGGTTCGACAAAAGATCCAGTGGAGCTCCTTCATAGATCTGGTGTGTACAAAATCAGTTGTTCCGACTGTGATAAGGTGTACATTGGACAAACCAAAAGGAAGTTGATTGATAGATTCGAGGAACACATGGCTATAGCTAGATCTGACTCAAAGAAGAAAATTCTTCCTTCACAGAATCCTAGATCTGCAGTAGCTTTACACATGTGTGAATCTGGTCACTCTATTGATCGAGGAAATGTCTCGCTGATCCGGTCTTTGAATAGTAATTCGCTTAAATTGGATGTTGCTGAAAGCATTGAAATCTTCAATGAAAAATCAGTTCACCTCTTAAACGGAGACACCGGACCAGGGCACACTTGGTTGTTCAAATTCTTCAATGCCCAAAAACGGGTAGAAAATAATTTAGCACTACCAGAAAACACCCAGAATAGGGTAGGTAGACCCAAAAAACAGACAACGGCACAACTGCCGAGCATTCGGAGGTTTTTGCTACCTAGTAGTAGCTTACCTAACCCGAACAATATAAGGGAGGGAAACGATACACATTCATCAATCGAAAACGTTCACTGAAGAAGGTAGTAAGTTGCTATCGAAATACTGGTACATATATGAACATTTCATTTACCGTGGTTGAATTAAAAGGAATCTTTCGATTGCTTTGATTCAGTTTGAATCATTCAACCAAGTAGGCTCATACCACAACAGAGCAATGTCCACGAAACTGGTGGCTTGGACTGCCCGGTATGCATCTTTTTCTGCAGCTGCTACGCTCCACTAAGATGGACGACCGGGGAATTCAACACAATGTTGGATGAACTCACTCACGAATTGACAAGAAGGGCCGCTGTAGTTATAGGAGGAGACTTCAACGCTTGGAGGGTTAACTGGGGTAGTAAGTGCAACAACCCTAGGGGCCACAGTCTACTAGAGTCCTTCGCGAGACCGGAGGTTGAGCTGTGCAACACTGGAACTATTAGCACCTATGGCAAGCATGGAATACCAGACAGAACGTCAGTGATTGATATTACCTTTGCGAGTTTATCATTAAAAACTGACATGAATCGAATAGTGTGTGACGCTTACAACGTGGACAGATACCAGATACCACGTGGACAAAAAAATGGGATTTTTGACCCCCTTCTCCCCCTCCGTGAACAAGCGTGGACATTTGGCAAACACCTACCCCCCCTCCCCGAGGTCTACGTGGACAGATTTGAAATTGTTTTTTTATTCTAAATCTAATTTGACAATTAGAAAACACTTCTTTTTGCCTTGTTGTCATTGAAATGGCTGATTTTGAAAAAAAAAAACAGATTAGCATTTCCTGATTTAAAATAATTTTAAAATTGTTAAATGTCTAAATTATCATATTCATCACTTTCTTACAAGTGGCTACTAATTGTTTAAACTTAGACTGGAATGCATTGCAATTTTAAGATTTTGATTATTG
>NW_026597147.1:0-12242 GCF_029784155.1 Uranotaenia lowii | reverse complement strand
ACAAAAATGACAAAAATGACAAAAATGACAAAAATGACAAAAATGACAAAAATGACAAAAATGACAAAAATGACAAAAATGACAAAAATGACAAAAATGACAAAAATGACAAAAATGACAAAAATGACAAAAATGACAAAAATGACAAAAATGACAAAAATGACAAAAATGACAAAAATGACAAAAATGACAAAAATGACAAAAATGACAAAAATGACAAAAATGACAAAAATGACAAAAATGACAAAAATGACAAAAATGACAAAAATGACAAAAATGACAAAAATGACAAAAATGACAAAAATGACAAAAATGACAAAAATGACAAAAATGACAAAAATGACAAAAATGACAAAAATGACAAAAATGACAAAAATGACAAAAATGACAAAAATGACAAAAATGACAAAAATGACAAAAAATGACAAAAATGACAAAAATGACAAAAATGACAAAAATGACAAAAATGACAAAAATGACAAAAATGACAAAAATGACAAAAATGACAAAAATGACAAAAATGACAAAAATGACAAATAAAATGACAAAAATGACAAAAATGACAAAAATGACAAAAATGACAAAAATGACAAAAATGACAAAATGACAAATGACAAAAATGACAAAAATGACAAAATGACAAAAATGACAAAAATGACAAAATGACAAAATGACAAAAATGACAAAAATGACAAAAATGACAAAAATGACAAAAATGACAAAAGACAATGACAAAAATGACAATGACAAAATGACAAAAATGACAAAAATGACAAAAATGACAAAAATGACAAAAATGACAAAAATGACAAAAATGACAAAAATGACAAAAAAATGACAAAAATGCAAAAAATGACAAAAATGACAAAAATGACAAAAATGACAAAAATGACAAAAATGACAAAAATGACAAAAATGACAGACAAAAATGACAAAAATGACAAAATGACAAAAATGACAAAAATGACAAAAATGACAAAAATGACAAAATGACAAAAATGACAAAAATGACAAAAATGACAAAAATGACAAAAATGACAAAAATGACAAAAATGACAAAAATGACAAAAATGACAAAAAATGACAAAAATGACAAAAATGACAAAATGACAAAAATGACAAAAATGACAAAAATGACAAAAATGACAAAAATGACAAAAATGACAAAAATGACAAAAATGACAAAAATGACAAAAATGACAAAATGACAAAAATGACAAAAATGACAAAAATGACAAAAATGACAAAAATGACAAAAATGACAAAAATGACAAAAATGACAAAAATGACAAAAATGACAAAAATGACAAAAATGACAAAAAATGACAAAAATGACAAAAATGACAAAAATGACAAAATAAAATGACAAAAATGACAAAAATGACAAAAATGACAAAAATGACAAAAATGACAAAAATGACAAAAATGACAAAAATGACAAAAATGACAAAAATGACAAAAATGACAAAAATGACAAAAATGACAAAAATGACAAAAATGACAAAAATGACAAAAATGACAAAAATGACAAAAATGACAAAAATGACAAAAATGACAAAAATGACAAAAATGACAAAAATGACAAAAATGACAAAAATGACAAAAATGACAAAAAATGACAAAAAATGACAAAAATGACAAAAATGACAAAAATGACAAAATGACAAAAATGACAAAAATGACAAAAATGACAAAAATGACAAAAATGACAAAAATGACAAAAATGACAAAAATGACAAAAATGACAAAAATGACAAAAATGACAAAAATGACAAAAATGACAAAAATGACAAAAATGACAAAAATGACAAAAATGACAAAAATGACAAAAATGACAAATGACAAAATGACAAAAATGACAAAAATGACAAAAATGACAAAAATGACAAAAATGACAAAAATGACAAAAATGACAAAAATGACAAAAATGACAAAAATGACAAAAATGACAAAAATGACAAAAATGACAAAAATGACAAAAAATGACAAAAATGACAAAAATGACAAAAATGACAAAAATGACAAAAATGACAAAAATGACAAAAATGACAAAAATGACAAAAATGACAAAAATGACAAAAATGACAAAAATGACAAAAATGACAAAAATGACAAAAATGACAAAAAATGACAAAAATGACAAAAATGACAAAAATGACAAAAATGACAAAAATGACAAAAATGACAAAAATGACAAAAATGACAAAAATGACAAAAATGACAAAAATGACAAAAATGACAAAATGACAAAAAATGACAAAAATGACAAAAATGACAAAAATGACAAAAATGACAAAAATGACAAAAATGACAAAAAATGACAAAAATGACAAAAATGACAAAAATGACAAAATGACAAAAATGACAAAAATGACAAAATGACAAAAATGACAAAAATGACAAAAATGACAAAAATGACAAAAATGACAAAAATGACAAAAATGACAAAAATGACAAAAATGACAAAAATGACAAAAATGACAAAAATGACAAAAATGACAAAAATGACAAAAATGACAAAAATGACAAAAAATGACAAAAATGACAAAAATGACAAAAATGACAAAAATGACAAAAATGACAAAAAATGACAAAAATGACAAAAATGACAAAAATGACAAAAATGACAAAATGACAAAAATGACAAAAATGACAAAAATGACAAAAATGACAAAAATGACAAAAATGACAAAAAATGACAAAAATGACAAAAATGACAAAAATGACAAAAATGACAAAAAATGACAAAAATGACAAATGACAAAAATGACAAAAATGACAAAAATGACAAAAATGACAAAAATGACAAAAATGACAAAAATGACAAAAATGACAAAAATGACAAAAATGACAAAAATGACAAAAATGACAAAAATGACAAAAATGACAAAAATGACAAAAATGACAAAAATGACAAAAATGACAAAAATGACAAAAATGACAAAAATGACAAAAATGACAAAATGACAAAAATGACAAAAATGACAAAAATGACAAAAATGACAAAAATGACAAAAATGACAAAAATGACAAAAATGACAAAATGACAAAATGACAAAAAATGACAAAAATGACAAAAATGACAAAAGACAAAATGACAAAAATGACAAAAATGACAAAAATGACAAAAATGACAAAAATGACAAAAATGACAAAAATGACAAAAATGACAAAAATGACAAAAATGACAAAAATGACAAAAATGACAAAAATGACAAAAATGACAAAAAATGACAAAAATGACAAAAATGACAAAAATGACAAAAATGACAAAAATGACAAAAATGACAAATGAAAAATGACAAAAATGACAAAAATGACAAAAATGACAAAAATGACAAAATGACAAAAATGACAAAAATGACAAAAATGACAAAAATGACAAAAATGACAAAAATGACAAAAATGACAAAAATGACAAAAATGACAAAAATGACAAAATGACAAAAATGACAAAAATGACAAAAATGAGACAAAAATGACAAAAATGACAAAAATGACAAAAATGACAAAAATGACAAAAATGACAAAAATGACAAAAATGACAAAAATGACAAAAATGACAAAAATGACAAAAATGACAAAAATGACAAAAATGACAAAAATGACAAAAATGACAAAAATGACAAAAATGACAAAAATGACAAAAATGACAAAAATGACAAAAATGACAAAAATGACAAAAATGACAAAAATGACAAAAATGACAAAAATGACAAAAATGACAAAAATGACAAAAATGACAAAAATGACAAAAATGACAAAAATGACAAAAATGACAAAAATGACAAAAATGACAAAATGACAAAAATGACAAAAATGACAAAAATGACAAAAATGACAAAAATGACAAAAATGACAAAAAATGACAAAAATGACAAAAATGACAAAAATGACAAAAATGACAAAAATGACAAAAATGACAAAAATGACAAAAATGACAAAAATGACAAAAATGACAAAAATGACAAAAATGACAAAAATGACAAAAATGACAAAAATGACAAAAATGACAAAAATGACAAAAATGACAAAAATGACAAAAATACAAAATGACAAAAATGACAAAAATGACAAAAATGACAAAAATGACAAAAATGACAAAAATGACAAAAATGACAAAAATGACAAAAATGACAAAAATGACAAAAATGACAAAAATGACAAAAATGACAAAAAATGACAAAAATGACAAAAATGACAAAAATGACAAAAATGACAAAAATGACAAAAATGACAAAAATGACAAAAATGACAAAAATGACAAAAATGACAAAAATGACAAAATGACAAAAATGACAAAAATGACAAAAATGACAAAAATGACAAAAATGACAAAAATGACAAAAATGACAAAAATGACAAAAATGACAAAAATGACAAAAATGACAAAAATGACAAAAATGACAAAAATGACAAAAATGACAAAAATGACAAAAATGACAAAAATGACAAAAATGACAAAAAATGACAAAAATGACAAAAATGACAAAAATGACAAAAATGACAAAAATGACAAAAATGACAAAAATGACAAAAATGACAAAAATGACAAAATGACAAATGACAAAAATGACAAAAATGACAAAAATGACAAAAATGACAAAAATGACAAAAATGACAAAAATGACAAAAATGACAAAAATGACAAAAATGACAAAAATGACAAAAATGACAAAAATGACAAAAATGACAAAAATGACAAAAATGACAAAAATGACAAAAATGACAAAAATGACAAAAATGACAAAAATGACAAAAATGACAAAAATGACAAAAATGACAAAATGACAAAAATGACAAAAATGACAAAAATGACAAAAATGACAAAAATGACAAAAATGACAAAAATGACAAAAATGACAAAAATGACAAAATGACAAAAATGACAAAATGACAAAAATGACAAAAATGACAAAAATGACAAAAATGACAAAAATGACAAATACAAAATGACAAAAATGACAAAAATGACAAAAATGACAAAAATGACAAAAATGACAAAAATGACAAAAATGACAAAATGACAAAAATGACAAAAAATGACAAAAATGACAAAAATGACAAAAATGACAAAAATGACAAAAATGACAAAAATGACAAAAATGACAAAAAATGACAAAAATGACAAAAATGACAAAAATGACAAAAATGACAAAAATGACAAAAATGACAAAAATGACAAAAATGACAAAAATGACAAAAATGACAAAAATGACAAAAATGACAAAAATGACAAAAATGACAAAAATGACAAAATGACAAAAATGACAAAAAATGACAAAATGACAAAAATGACAAAAATGACAAAAATGACAAAAATGACAAAAATGACAAAAATGACAAAAATGACAAAAATGACAAAATGACAAAAATGACAAAAATGACAAAAATGACAAAAATGACAAAAATGACAAAAATGACAAAAATGACAAAAATGACAAAAATGACAAAAATGACAAAAATGACAAAAATGACAAAAATGACAAAAATGACAAAAATGACAAAAATGACAAAAAATGACAAAAATGACAAAAATGACAAAAATGACAAAAATGACAAAAATGACAAAAAATGACAAAAATGACAAAAATGACAAAAATGACAAAAATGACAAAAATGACTATGACAAAAATGACAAAAATGACAAAAATGACAAAAATGACAAAAATGACAAAAATGACAAAAATGACAAAAATGACAAAAATGACAAAATGACAAAAATGACAAAAATGACAAAAAATGACAAAAATGACAAAAATGACAAAAATGACAAAAATGACAAAAATGACAAAAATGACAAAAATGACAAAAATGACAAAAATGACAAAAATGACAAAAATGACAAAAAATGACAAAAATGACAAAAATGACAAAAATGACAAAAATGACAAAAATGACAAAAATGACAAAAATGACAAAAATGACAAAAATGACAAAAATGACAAAAATGACAAAAATGACAAAAATGACAAAAATGACAAAAATGACAAAAAATGACAAAAATGACAAAAATGACAAAAATGACAAAAATGACAAAAATGACAAAAATGACAAAAATGACAAAAATGACAAAAATGACAAAAATGACAAAAATGACAAAAATGACAAAAATGACAAAAATGACAAAAATGACAAAAATGACAAAAATGACAAAAATGACAAAAATGACAAAAATGACAAAAATGACAAAAATGACAAAAATGACAAAAATGACAAAAATGACAAAAATGACAAAAATGACAAAAATGACAAAAATGACAAAAATGACAAAAATGACAAAAATGACAAAAATGACAAAAATGACAAAAATGACAAAAATGACAAAAATGACAAAAATGACAAAAATGACAAAAATGACAAAAATGACAAAAATGACAAAAATGACAAAAATGACAAAAATGACAAAAATGACAAAAATGACAAAAATGACAAAAATGACAAAAATGACAAAAATGACAAAAATGACAAAAATGACAAAAATGACAAAAATGACAAAAATGACAAAAATGACAAAAATGACAAAAATGACAAAAATGACAAAAATGACAAAAATGACAAAAATGACAAAAATGACAAAAATGACAAAAATGACAAAAATGACAAAAATGACAAAAATGACAAAAATGACAAAAATGACAAAAATGACAAAAATGACAAAAATGACAAAAATGACAAAAATGACAAAAATGACAAAAATGACAAAAATGACAAAAATGACAAAAATGACAAAAATGACAAAAATGACAAAAATGACAAAAATGACAAAAATGACAAAAATGACAAAAATGACAAAATGACAAAAATGACAAAAATGACAAAAATGACAAAAATGACAAAAATGACAAAAATGACAAAAATGACAAAAATGACAAAAATGACAAAAATGACAAAAATGACAAAAATGACAAAAATGACAAAAATGACAAAAATGACAAAAATGACAAAAATGACAAAAATGACAAAAATGACAAAAATGACAAAAATGACAAAAATGACAAAAATGACAAAAATGACAAAAATGACAAAAATGACAAAAATGACAAAAATGACAAAAATGACAAAAATGACAAAAATGACAAAAATGACAAAAATGACAAAAATGACAAAAATGACAAAAATGACAAAAATGACAAAAATGACAAAAATGACAAAAATGACAAAAATGACAAAAATGACAAAAATGACAAAAATGACAAAAATGACAAAAATGACAAAAATGACAAAAATGACAAAAATGACAAAAATGACAAAAATGACAAAAATGACAAAAATGACAAAAATGACAAAAATGACAAAAATGACAAAAATGACAAAAATGACAAAAATGACAAAAATGACAAAAATGACAAAAATGACAAAAATGACAAAAATGACAAAAATGACAAAAATGACAAAAATGACAAAAATGACAAAAATGACAAAAATGACAAAAATGACAAAAATGACAAAAATGACAAAAATGACAAAAATGACAAAAATGACAAAAATGACAAAAATGACAAAAATGACAAAAATGACAAAAATGACAAAAATGACAAAAATGACAAAAATGACAAAAATGACAAAAATGACAAAAATGACAAAAATGACAAAAATGACAAAAATGACAAAAATGACAAAAATGACAAAAATGACAAAAATGACAAAAATGACAAAAATGACAAAAATGACAAAAATGACAAAAATGACAAAAATGACAAAAATGACAAAAATGACAAAAATGACAAAAATGACAAAAATGACAAAAATGACAAAAATGACAAAAATGACAAAAATGACAAAAATGACAAAAATGACAAAAATGACAAAAATGACAAAAATGACAAAAATGACAAAAATGACAAAAATGACAAAAATGACAAAAATGACAAAAATGACAAAAATGACAAAAATGACAAAAATGACAAAAATGACAAAAATGACAAAAATGACAAAAATGACAAAAATGACAAAAATGACAAAAATGACAAAAATGACAAAAATGACAAAAATGACAAAAATGACAAAAATGACAAAAATGACAAAAATGACAAAAATGACAAAAATGACAAAAATGACAAAAATGACAAAAATGACAAAAATGACAAAAATGACAAAAATGACAAAAATGACAAAAATGACAAAAATGACAAAAATGACAAAAATGACAAAAATGACAAAAATGACAAAAATGACAAAAATGACAAAAATGACAAAAATGACAAAAATGACAAAAATGACAAAAATGACAAAAATGACAAAAATGACAAAAATGACAAAAATGACAAAAATGACAAAAATGACAAAAATGACAAAAATGACAAAAATGACAAAAATGACAAAAATGACAAAAATGACAAAAATGACAAAAATGACAAAAATGACAAAAATGACAAAAATGACAAAAATGACAAAAATGACAAAAATGACAAAAATGACAAAAATGACAAAAATGACAAAAATGACAAAAATGACAAAAATGACAAAAATGACAAAAATGACAAAAATGACAAAAATGACAAAAATGACAAAAATGACAAAAATGACAAAAATGACAAAAATGACAAAAATGACAAAAATGACAAAAATGACAAAAATGACAAAAATGACAAAAATGACAAAAATGACAAAAATGACAAAAATGACAAAAATGACAAAAATGACAAAAATGACAAAAATGACAAAAATGACAAAAATGACAAAAATGACAAAAATGACAAAAATGACAAAAATGACAAAAATGACAAAAATGACAAAAATGACAAAAATGACAAAAATGACAAAAATGACAAAAATGACAAAAATGACAAAAATGACAAAAATGACAAAAATGACAAAAATGACAAAAATGACAAAAATGACAAAAATGACAAAAATGACAAAAATGACAAAAATGACAAAAATGACAAAAATGACAAAAATGACAAAAATGACAAAAATGACAAAAATGACAAAAATGACAAAAATGACAAAAATGACAAAAATGACAAAAATGACAAAAATGACAAAAATGACAAAAATGACAAAAATGACAAAAATGACAAAAATGACAAAAATGACAAAAATGACAAAAATGACAAAAATGACAAAAATGACAAAAATGACAAAAATGACAAAAATGACAAAAATGACAAAAATGACAAAAATGACAAAAATGACAAAAATGACAAAAATGACAAAAATGACAAAAATGACAAAAATGACAAAAATGACAAAAATGACAAAAATGACAAAAATGACAAAAATGACAAAAATGACAAAAATGACAAAAATGACAAAAATGACAAAAATGACAAAAATGACAAAAATGACAAAAATGACAAAAATGACAAAAATGACAAAAATGACAAAAATGACAAAAATGACAAAAATGACAAAAATGACAAAAATGACAAAAATGACAAAAATGACAAAAATGACAAAAATGACAAAAATGACAAAAATGACAAAAATGACAAAAATGACAAAAATGACAAAAATGACAAAAATGACAAAAATGACAAAAATGACAAAAATGACAAAAATGACAAAAATGACAAAAATGACAAAAATGACAAAAATGACAAAAATGACAAAAATGACAAAAATGACAAAAATGACAAAAATGACAAAAATGACAAAAATGACAAAAATGACAAAAATGACAAAAATGACAAAAATGACAAAAATGACAAAAATGACAAAAATGACAAAAATGACAAAAATGACAAAAATGACAAAAATGACAAAAATGACAAAAATGACAAAAATGACAAAAATGACAAAAATGACAAAAATGACAAAAATGACAAAAATGACAAAAATGACAAAAATGACAAAAATGACAAAAATGACAAAAATGACAAAAATGACAAAAATGACAAAAATGACAAAAATGACAAAATGACAAAAATGACAAAAATGACAAAAATGACAAAAATGACAAAAATGACAAAAATGACAAAAATGACAAAAATGACAAAAATGACAAAAATGACAAAAATGACAAAAATGACAAAAATGACAAAAATGACAAAAATGACAAAAATGACAAAAATGACAAAAATGACAAAAATGACAAAAATGACAAAAATGACAAAAATGACAAAAATGACAAAAATGACAAAAATGACAAAAATGACAAAAATGACAAAAATGACAAAAATGACAAAAATGACAAAAATGACAAAAATGACAAAAATGACAAAAATGACAAAAATGACAAAAATGACAAAATGACAAAAATGACAAAAATGACAAAAATGACAAAAATGACAAAAATGACAAAAATGACAAAAATGACAAAAATGACAAAAATGACAAAAATGACAAAAATGACAAAAATGACAAAAATGACAAAAATGACAAAAATGACAAAAATGACAAAAATGACAAAAATGACAAAAATGACAAAAATGACAAAAATGACAAAAATGACAAAAATGACAAAAATGACAAAAATGACAAAAATGACAAAAATGACAAAAATGACAAAAATGACAAAAATGACAAAAATGACAAAAATGACAAAAATGACAAAAATGACAAAAATGACAAAAATGACAAAAATGACAAAAATGACAAAAATGACAAAAATGACAAAAATGACAAAAATGACAAAAATGACAAAAATGACAAAAATGACAAAAATGACAAAAATGACAAATAAAATGACAAAAATGACAAAAATGACAAAAATGACAAAAATGACAAAAATGACAAAAATGACAAAAATGACAAAAATGACAAAAATGACAAAAATGACAAAAATGACAAAAATGACAAAAATGACAAAAATGACAAAAATGACAAAAATGACAAAAATGACAAAAATGACAAAAATGACAAAAATGACAAAAATGACAAAAATGACAAAAATGACAAAAATGACAAAAATGACAAAAATGACAAAAATGACAAAAATGACAAAAATGACAAAAATGACAAAAATGACAAAAATGACAAAAATGACAAAAATGACAAAAATGACAAAAATGACAAAAATGACAAAAATGACAAAAATGACAAAAATGACAAAAATGACAAAAATGACAAAAATGACAAAAATGACAAAAATGACAAAAATGACAAAAATGACAAAAATGACAAAAATGACAAAAATGACAAAAATGACAAAAATGACAAAAATGACAAAAATGACAAAAATGACAAAAATGACAAAATGACAAAAATGACAAAAATGACAAAAATGACAAAAATGACAAAAATGACAAAAATGACAAAAATGACAAAAATGACAAAAATGACAAAAATGACAAAAATGACAAAAATGACAAAAATGACAAAAATGACAAAAATGACAAAAATGACAAAAATGACAAAAATGACAAAAATGACAAAAATGACAAAAATGACAAAAATGACAAAAATGACAAAAATGACAAAAATGACAAAAATGACAAAAATGACAAAAATGACAAAAATGACAAAAATGACAAAAATGACAAAAATGACAAAAATGACAAAAATGATTCTAAAAGGTGCGGTACATGAATGTTACTGCTGTTTCTAAACAGACGTATGATTTTATATTTAAAAAGATTACAATCCATTCAAAGAAATCCCCAAAGGTAAAAGTGGAGGATATGTTAAATCTTCAATTGAGCTCAAATCAGAATACCGTCGTCGCTTGGTTAAGATTTCCATTCCAGACATCTTACCGAGCTCAAATCGCGGATATCCATTACCTTTATATAACTGGTGCCAAGTCAATACAAATAGGAACGCGGCTTCTTCCGAGTGACATCCGGCCTGGTTCCAAGGCAATAGCGAAATCGTGTCAAAAATCAGGTGGCTCCAGATGGATCTTCCAGCGATGATGTTTGCCTGCTCAAGACGTTCTGATGTGTGTCTGTCTCCTGGTGGGCACATATTTACAAAGGCACCCAGAAGAAGATGGTGCTCTAAAATTCTCTCTTTTTCCGAGCCTTCTCCTAATCCGATGACAGCGAATCCTGAAAGTGATGGCTCAAAGATTCGGAGCACCAACAAACACGTGCCCTTCCAAAAAAGCGCCCCCAAGATGAAAGGAAGTCAGTCAGTGGCAGGAGCAGTCCTAACAACGTAAATAAATTTGACTTCTAACTGAAACCCATTCGGGTCTGTTTACATTGGTGGGGGTTACTTCCTGCACCGGATACTCGTCGGTTTTGGCCCTATGCATGCTTGAAGGTGTTGAAAAGAGTGCTATCTGTTTCGATCTCTTTCCCCTTGAGTCTCTAGAAGAGGAACTGGATTTGATACGTGCGTCATATTCGAGA
>NW_026597146.1:0-12278 GCF_029784155.1 Uranotaenia lowii | reverse complement strand
AAGTCCGACCTGTTCTTCTCTTACATAATCAGTATTGAAACGGTTTTCAGTGATTTTCATCAAAATTGGTCAAATTGATTTTGACATAACTACCTAGATGATTTATAGCAACGAATGATCTTTTAAATTTTGAGAAACGTTAGAATTTCCATAGAAAATAAATTTAAAAAACATGAAAAAGGTCGAACAATTTATGAAAAATTTTCATAAATTTTCAAATTTAGAAATTTTTAACTGGGGAAAAAACTATTGATATTTCGATACATATCCGTTTCACGTTCCTTCATTTTATGAAAAATATCCATTTTAATCGAAAATGTTAAACCCCAGTCTTATTTAATAGAAAGGGTTTAAATCTCAATCTGTATTTCTATTACAAAGGGAACATTCATAAAACATTAACATTTAATAACTTCACACACCATCAACAAACCATGACTTGTTGTTACACTTATTCAAAAATAAATCCATCATTTCTTGTTTTCCATATTTTTAAACCCACCTCCTCTCTTAAGAGTGTTTCTTTAAACCAATTTCCATGTTCCAGGTACCTGAATACTAACAACCTGAATGCAATTTCGATGCAGCTGTTTCGATTTTTCGTTCCCCATTACTCAAATAAACCTCCTCAAACGACCGTCCGACCCCACTTTCACCCCTTAGCACAGGAGGGATGCTATTTCGGTCTCCCTGCTTGTGTTTCTTGCTTGCTGATATCATTCAACCTATCTAAACCTTATACCTAACGCAGACAAATCGCGTGTAGGAAAGCGTGTTTGGTTGATGCTTTAGTGATTTGTCACTTCCAGTTCTCGCTCACTCGTTCTCGTTTCATGTGGCGATTCTTCGCTGGTCATACATCATGGCATGGGGGAAGTAATGTTGCGTTACATTTAGCTTTGTGTGGAACAGCTGTCTGGTGGGGTTGCCGGGGAGCGAAATTTTCATTTGCGAGGATCAAGATTTTCCAGCGAGAGAGAGTGAGAGTGAAAAAAGGCCAAAATCTGTGGTTCTGTTTTGAGGTTAGGTTGTGTGACTGAAAATTTCGGTGAGTTTTGACAGTTCTGGGAGAGCCACTGAAAATGTGACGTTTATGGCTTGGAGGCTCGCTCCAGCCATTTTTCCAGCCTACTACAAGCAGGAAAATGATGATGGTGCACTAAATAGAGAGAATTAGTTGCCATTTTCCGACCGTGAGAGAATTCTTCCCTATAAGAGAGGGTTCAAAACCTTGAGATCCTTGAAATCATATGATTGTGCTGGACGTTCGAAGTGCGCAAAATCACACGAAGTCTCGCGAGTCCGATAGTAACAATTGCCAAATGAAACGAACCTGTTGTATTAGTACCATTCTGACTAAACATGAAAGAGCAAATGTGGTGTATTTGTGACCGGAACTAAAAGTCCGTGTGAAATGGTTTGGCCAACCGATTCGTTTGTGTAGTAGGTCTTTGAAATGTGTCAAAGGAGAACATTCTCTAGAAGGGGTCCGGCTCCGTTACCTGGCCACTTTTCAGCCCTTACCCTCGTGAATCTATCGCAGGAAATTGATAAAAATTATGAAATAAAATTGAAACTTTATGTCGCATTAAATGAAAAAGTTAAGCATACTTAAAAATAAGAAATAAAATATTTAAAAACAATTTAAAGACAGATGACAAAAATGACAAAAATGACAATAATGACAAAAAAAGACAAAAATGACAAAAATGACAAAAATGACAAAAAATGACAAAAATGACAAAAATGACAAAAATGACAAAAATGACAAAAAATGACAAAAATGACAAAAATGACAAAAATGACAAAAATGACAAAAATGACAAAAATGACAAAAATGACAAAAATGACAAAAATGACAAAAATGACAAAAATGACAAAAATGACAAAAATGACAAAAAATGACAAAAATGACAAAAATGACAAAAATGACAAAAATGACAAAAATGACAAAAATGACAAAAATGACAAAAATGACAAAAATGACAAAATGACAAAAATGGCAAAAATGGCAAAAATGACAAAAATGACAAAAATGACAAAAATGACAAAAAATGACAAAAAATGACAAAAATGACAAAAATGACAAAAATGACAAAAAATGACAAAAATGACAAAATGACAAAAATGACAAAAATGACAAAAATGACAAAAATGACAAAAATGACAAAATGACAAAAATGACAAAAATGACAAAATGACAAAATGACAAAAATGACAAAAATGACAAAAATGACAAAAATGACAAAAATGACAAAAATGACAAAAATGACAAAAATGACAAAATGACAAAAATGACAAAAATGACAAAAATGACAAAAATGACAAAAATGACAAAAATGACAAAAATGACAAAAATGACAAAAATGACAAAAATGACAAAATGACAAAAATGACAAAAATGACAAAAATTACAAAAATGGCAAAAATGACAAAAATGGCAAAAATGACAAAAATGACAAAAATGACAAAAATGACAAAATGACAAAAATGACAAAAATGACAAAAATGACAAAAATGACAAAAATGACAAAAATGACAAAAATGACAAAAATGACAAAAATGACAAAAATGACAAAAATGACAAAATGACAAAAATGACAAAAATGACAAAATGACAAAAATGACAAAAATGACAAAAATGACAAAAATGACAAAAATGACAAAAATGACAAAAATGACAAAAATGACAAAAATGACAAAAATGACAAAAATGACAAAAATGACAAAAATGACAAAATGACAAAAAATGACAAAAATGACAAAAATGACAAAAATGACAAAAATGACAAAAATGACAAAAATGACAAAAATGACAAAAATGACAAAAATGACAAAAATGACAAAAATGACAAAAATGACAAAAATGACAAAAATGACAAAATGACAAAAATGACAAAAATGACAAAAATGACAAAAATGACAAACAAAAATGACAAAAATGACAAAAATGACAAAAATGACAAAAATGACAAAAATGACAAAAATGACAAAAATGACAAAAATGACAAAATGACAAAATGACAAAAATGACAAAATGACAAAAATGACAAAAATGACAAAAATGACAAAAATGACAAAAATGACAAAAATGACAAAAATGACAAAAATGACAAAAATGACAAAAATGACCAAAAATGACAAAAATGACAAAAATGACAAAAATGACAAAAATGACAAAAATGACAAAAATGACAAAAATGACAAAAATGACAAAAATGACAAAAACTGACAAAAAATGACAAAAATGACAAAATGACAAAAATGACAAAATGACAAAAATGACAAAAATGACAAAAATGACAAAAATGACAAAAATGACAAAAATGACAAAAATGACAAAAATGACAAAAATGACAAAAATGACAAAAATGACAAAAATGACAAAAATGACAAAAATGACAAAAATGACAAAAATGACAAAAATGACAAAAATGACAAAAATGACAAAAATGACAAAAATGACAAAAATGACAAAAATGACAAAAATGACAAAAATGACAAAAATGACAAAAATGACAAAATGACAAAATGACAAAAATGACAAAAATGACAAAAAATGACAAAAATGACAAAAATGACAAAAATGACAAATGACAAAAATGACAAAAATGACAAAAATGACAAAAATGACAAAAATGACAAAAATGACAAAAATGACAAAAATGACAAAAATGACAAAAATGACAAAAATGACAAAAATGACAAAAATGACAAAAATGACAAAAATGACAAAAATGACAAAAATGACAAAAATGACAAAAATGACAAAAATGACAAAAATGACAAAAATGACAAAATGACAAAAATGACAAAAATGACAAAAATGACAAAATGACAAAAATGACAAAAATGACAAAAATGACAAAATGACAAAAATGACAAAAATGACAAAAATGACAAAAATGACAAAAATGACAAAAATGACAAAAATGACAAAAATGACAAAAATGACAAAAATGACAAAAATGACAAAATGACAAAAATGACAAAAAATGACAAAAATGACAAAAATGACAAAAATGACAAAAATGACAAAAATGACAAAAATGACAAAAATGACAAAAATGACAAAAATGACAAAATGACAAAAATGACAAAAAAGACAAAAATGACAAAAATGACAAAAATGACAAAAATGACAAAAATGACAAAAATGACAAAAATGACAAAAATGACAAAAATGACAAAATGACAAAAATGACAAAAATGACAAAAATGACAAAAATGACAAAAATGACAAAAATGACAAAAATGACAAAAATGACAAAAATGACAAAAATGACAAAAATGACAAAAAATGACAAAAATGACAAAAATGACAAAAATGACAAAAATGACAAAAATGACAAAAATGACAAAAAATGACAAAAATGACAAAAATGACAAAAATGACAAAAATGACAAAAATGACAAAAATGACAAAAATGACAAAAATGACAAAAATGACAAAAATGACAAAAATGACAAAATGACAAAAATGACAAAAATGACAAAAATGACAAAAATGACAAAAATGACAAAAATGACAAAAATGACAAAAATGACAAAAATGACAAAAATGACAAAAATGACAAAAATGACAAAAATGACAAAAATGACAAAAATGACAAAAATGACAAAAATGACAAAAATGACAAAAATGACAAAAATGACAAAAATGACAAAAATGACAAAAATGACAAAAATGAACAAAAATGACAAAAATGACAAAAATGACAAAAATGACAAAAATGACAAAAATGACAAAAATGACAAAAATGACAAAAATGACAAAAATGACAAAAATGACAAAAATGACAAAAATGACAAAAATGACAAAAATGACAAAAATGACAAAAATGACAAAAATGACAAAAATGACAAAATGACAAAAATGACAAAAATGACAAAAATGACAAAAATGACAAAAATGACAAAATGACAAAAATGACAAAAATGACAAAAATGACAAAAATGACAAAAATGACAAAAATGACAAAAATGACAAAAATGACAAAAATGACAAAAATGACAAAAATGACAAAAATGACAAAAATGACAAAAAATGACAAAAATGACAAAAATGACAAAAATGACAAAAATGACAAAAATGACAAAAATGACAAAAATGACAAAAATGACAAAATGACAAAAATGACAAAAAAATGACAAAAATGACAAAAATGACAAAAATGACAAAAAATGACAAAATGACAAAAATGACAAAAATGACAAAAATGACAAAAATGACAAAAATGACAAAATGACAAAAATGGACAAAAATGACAAAAATGACAAAAATGACAAAAATGACAAAAATGACAAAATGACAAAAAATGACAAAAATGACAAAAATGACAAAAATGACAAAAATGACAAAAATGACAAAAATGACAAAAATGACAAAAATGACAAAAATGACAAAATGACAAAAATGACAAAAATGACAAAAATGACAAAAATGACAAAAAATGACAAAAATGACAAAATGACAAAAATGACAAAAATGACAAAAATGACAAAAATGACAAAAATGACAAAAATGACAAAAATGACAAAAATGACAAAAATGACAAAAATGACAAAATGACAAAAATGACAAAAATGACAAAAATGACAAAAATGACAAAAATGACAAAAATGACAAAAATGACAAAAATGACAAAAATGACAAAATGACAAAAATGACAAAAATGACAAAAATGACAAAAATGACAAAAATGACAAAAATGACAAAAATGACAAAAATGACAAAAATGACAAAAATGACAAAAATGACAAAAATGACAAAAATGACAAAAATGACAAAAATGACAAAAATGACAAAAATGACAAAAATGACAAAAATGACAAAAATGACAAAAATGACAAAATGACAAAATGACAAAAATGACAAAAATGACAAAAATGACAAAAATGACAAAAATGACAAAATGACAAAAATGACAAAAATGACAAAAATGACAAAAATGACAAAAATGACAAAAATGACAAAAATGACAAAAATGACAAAAATGACAAAAATGACAAAAATGACAAAAATGACAAAAATGACAAAAATGACAAAAATGACAAAAATGACAAAAATGACAAAAATGACAAAAATGACAAAAATGACAAAAATGACAAAAATGACAAAAATGACAAAAATGACAAAAATGACAAAAATGACAAAAATGACAAAAATGACAAAAATGACAAAAAATGACAAAAATGACAAAAATGACAAAAATGACAAAAATGACAAAAATGACAAAAATGACAAAAATGACAAAAATGACAAAAATGACAAAAATGACAAAAATGACAAAAATGACAAAATGACAAAATGACATAAATGACAAAATGACAAAAATGACAAAAATGACAAAAATGACAAAAATGACAAAAAATGACAAAATGACAAAAATGACAAAAATGACAAAAATGACAAAAATGACAAAATGACAAAAATGACAAAAATGACAAAATGACAAAATGACAAAAATGACAAAATGACAAAAATGACAAAAATGACAAAAATGACAAAAATGACAAAAATGACAAAAAATGACAAAAATGACAAAAATGACAAAAATGACAAAATGACAAAAATGACAAAAATGACAAAAATGACAAAAATGACAAAAATGACAAAAATGACAAAAATGACAAAAATGACAAAAATGACAAAAATGACAAAAATGACAAAAATGACAAAAATGACAAAAATGACAAAATGACAAAAATGACAAAAATGACAAAAATGACAAAATGACAAAAATGACAAAATACAAAATGACAAAAATGACAAAAATGACAAAAATGACAAAAATGACAAAAATGACAAAAATGACAAAATGACAAAAATGACAAAAATGACAAAAATGACAAAAATGACAAAAAATGACAAAAATGACAAAATGACAAAAATGACAAAAATGACAAAAAATGACAAAATGACAAAAATGACAAAAATGACAAAAATGACAAAAATGACAAAAATGACAAAATGACAAAAATGACAAAAATGACAAAAATGACAAAAATGACAAAAATGACAAAAATGACAAAAATGACAAAAATGACAAAAATGACAAAAATGACAAAAATGACAAAAATGACAAAAATGACAAAATGACAAAAATGACAAAAATGACAAAAATGACAAAAATGACAAAAATGACAAAAATGACAAAAATGACAGAAATGACAAAAATGACAAAAATGACAAAACTGAAAAAAATGACAAAAATGACAAAAATGACAAAAATGACAAAAATGACAAAAATTACGAAAAATGACAAAAAATGACAAAAAATGACAATAATGACAAAAAAATGACAAAATGACAAAAATGACAAAAATGACAAAAATGACAAAATGACAAAAATGACAAAAATGACAAAAATGACAAAAATGACAAAAATGACAAAATGACAAAAATGACAAAAATGACAAAAATGACAAAAATGACAAAAATGACAAAAATGACAAAAATGACAAAATGACAAAAATGACAAAAATGACAAAAATGACAAAAATGACAAAAATGACAAAAATGACAAAATGACAAAATGACAAAAATGACAAAAATGACAAAAAATGACAAAAATGACAAAAATGACAAAATGACAAAAATGACAAAAATGACAAAAATGACAAAAATGACAAAAATGACAAAAATGACAAAAAATGACAAAAATGACAAAAATGACAAAAATGACAAAATGACAAAAATGACAAAATGACAAAAATGACAAAAATGACAAAAATGACAAAAATGACAAAAATGACAAAAATGACAAAAATGACAAAAATGACAAAAATGACAAAAATGACAAAAATGACAAAAATGACAAAAATGACAAAAATGACAAAAATGACAAAAATGACAAAAATGACAAAAATGACAAAAATGACAAAAATGACAAAAATGACAAAAATGACAAAATGACAAAATGACAAAAATGACAAAAATGACAAAAATGACAAAATGACAAAAATGACAAAAATGACAAAAATGACAAAAATGACAAAAATGACAAAAATGACAAAAATGACAAAAATGACAAAAATGACAAAAATGACAAAATGACAAAAATGACAAAAATGACAAAAATGACAAAAATGACAAAATGACAAAAATGACAAAAATGACAAAAATGACAAAAATGACAAAAATGACAAAATGACAAAAATGACAAAAATGACAAAAATGACAAAAATGACAAAATGACAAAAATGACAAAATGACAAAAATGACAAAAATGACAAAAATGACAAAAATGACAAAAATGACAAAAATGACAAAAATGACAAAATGACAAAAATGACAAAAATGACAAAAATGACAAAAATGACAAAAATGACAAAAATGACAAAATGACAAAAATGACAAAATGACAAAAATGACAAAAATGACAAAAATGACAAAAATGACAAAATGACAAAAATGACAAAAATGACAAAAATGACAAAAATGACAAAAATGACAAAAATGACAAAAATGACAAAAATGACAAAAATGACAAAAATGACAAAAATGACAAAAATGACAAAAATGACAAAAATGACAAAAATGACAAAAATGACAAAAATGACAAAATGACAAAAATGACAAAAATGACAAAAATGACAAAAATGACAAAAATGACAAAAATGACAAAAATGACAAAAATGACAAAAATGACAAAAATGACAAAAATGACAAAAATGACAAAAATGACAAAAATGACAAAAATGACAAAAATGACAAAAATGACAAAAATGACAAAAATGACAAAAATGACAAAAATGACAAAAAAAAAATGACAAAAATGACAAAAATGACAAAAATGACAAAATGACAAAAATGACAAAAATGACAAAAATGACAAAAATGACAAAAATGACAAAAATGACAAAAATGACAAAAATGACAAAAATGACAAAAATGACAAAAATGACAAAAATGACAAAAATGACAAAAAATGACAAAAATGACAAAAATGACAAAAATGACAAAAATGACAAAAATGACAAAAATGACAAAAATGACAAAAATGACAAAAATGACAAAAATGACAAAAATGACAAAAATGACAAAAATGACAAAAATGACAAAAATGACAAAAATGACAAAAATGACAAAAATGACAAAAATGACAAAAATGACAAAAATGACAAAAATGACAAAAATGACAAAAATGACAAAAATGACAAAATGACAAAAATGACAAAAATGACAAAAATGACAAAAATGACAAAATGACAAAAATGACAAAAATGACAAAAATGACAAAAATGACAAAAATGACAAAAATGACAAAAATGACAAAAATGACAAAAATGACAAAAATGACAAAAATGACAAAAATGACAAAAATGACAAAAATGACAAAAATGACAAAAATGACAAAAATGACAAAAATGACAAAAATGACAAAAATGACAAAAATGACAAAAATGACAAAAAAATGACAAAAAATGACAAAAATGACAAAAATGACAAAAATGACAAAAATGACAAAAATGACAAAATGACAAAAATGACAAAAATGACAAAAATGACAAAAATGACAAAAATGACAAAAATGACAAAAATGACAAAAATGACAAAAATGACAAAAATGACAAAAATGACAAAAATGACAAAAATGACAAAAATGACAAAATGACAAAATGACAAAATGACAAAAATGACAAAAATGACAAAAATGACAAAAATGACAAAAATGACAAAAATGACAAAAATGACAAAAATGACAAAATGACAAAAATGACAAAAAATGACAAGAAAATGACAAAAATGACAAAAATGACAAAAATGACAAAAATGACAAAATGACAAAAATGACAAAAATGACAAAAATGACAAAAATGACAAAAATGACAAAAATGACAAAAATGACAAAAATGACAAAAATGACAAAAATGACAAAATGACAAAAATGACAAAAATGACAAAAATGACAAAAATGACAAAAATGACAAAAATGACAAAAAATGACAAAAATGACAAAAATGACAAAAATGACAAAAATGACAAAAATGACAAAAATGACAAAAATGACAAAAATGACAAAAATGACAAAAATGACAAAAATGACAAAAATGACAAAAATGACAAAAATGACAAAAATGACAAAAATGACACAAATGACAAAAATGACAGAAAATGACAAAAATGACAAAAATGACAAAAATGACAAAAATGACAAAAATGACAAAAATGACAAAAATGACAAAAATGACAAAAATGACAAAAATGACAAAAATGACAAAAATGACAAAAATGACAAAAATGACAAAAATGACAAAAATGACAAAAATGACAAAAATGACAAAAATGACAAAAATGACAAAAATGACAAAAATGACAAAAATGACAAAAATGACATAAATGACAAAAATGACGAAAATGACAAAAATGACAAAAATGACAAAAATGACAAAAATGACAAAAATGACAAAAATGACAAAAATGACAAAAATGACAAAAATGACAAAAATGACAAAAATGACAAAAATGACAAAAATGACAAAAATGACAAAAATGACAAAAATGACAAAAAATGACAAAAATGACAAAAATGACAAAAATGACAAAAATGACAAAATGACAAAAATGACAAAAAATGACAAAAATGACAAAAATGACAAAAATGACAAAAATGACAAAAATGACAAAAATGACAAAAATGACAAAAATGACAAAAATGACAAAAATGACAAAAATGACAAAAATGACAAAATGACAAAAATGACAAAAAATGACAAAAATGACAAAAATGACAAAAATGACAAAAATGACAAAAATGACAAAAATGACAAAAATGACAAAAATGACAAAAATGACAAAAATGACAAAAATGACAAAAATGACAAAAATGACAAAAATGACAAAAATGACAAAATGACAAAAATGACAAAAATGACAAAAATGACAAAAATGACAAAAATGACAAAAATGACAAAAATGACAAAAATGACAAAAATGACAAAAATGACAAAAATGACAAAATGACAAAAATGACAAAAATGACAAAAATGACAAAAATGACAAAAATGACAAAAATGACAAAAATGACAAAATGACAAAAATGACAAAATGACAAAAATGACAAAAATGACAAAAATGACAAAAATGACAAAAATGACAAAAATGACAAAAATGACAAAAATGACAAAAATGACAAAAATGACAAAAATGACAAAAATGACAAAAATGACAAAAATGACAAAAATGACAAAATGACAAAAATGACAAAAATGACAAAAATGACAAAAATGACAAAAATGACAAAAATGACAAAAATGACAAAAAATGACAAAAATGACAAAAATGACAAAAATGACAAAAATGACAAAAATGACAAAAATGACAAAAATGACAAAAATGACAAAAATGACAAAAATGACAAAAATGACAAAAATGACAAAAAATGACAAAAATGACAAAAATGACAAAAATGACAAAAATGACAAAAATGACAAAAATGACAAAAATGACAAAAATGACAAAAATGACAAAAATGACAAAAATGACAAAAATGACAAAAATGACAAAAATGACAAAAAATGACAAAATGACAAAAATGACAAAAATGACAAAAATGACAAAAATGACAAAAATGACAAAAATGACAAAAATGACAAAATATGACAAAAATGACAAAAATGACAAAAATGACAAAAATGACAAATGACAAATGACAAAAATGACAAAAATGACAAAAATAGACAAAAATGACAAAAATGACAAAAATGACAAAAATGACAAAAATGACAAAAATGACAAAAATGACAAAAATGACAAAAATGACAAAAATGACAAAAATGACAAAAATGACAAAAATGACAAAAATGACAAAAATGACAAAAATGACAAAAATGACAAAAATGACAAAAATGACAAAAATGACAAAAATGACAAAAATGACAAAAATGACAAAAATGACAAAATGACAAAAATGACAAAAATGACAAAAATGACAAAAATGACAAAAATGAAAAAATGACAAAAATGACAAAAATGACAAAAATGACAAAAATGACAAAAATGACAAAAATGACAAAAATGACAAAAATGACAAAAAATGACAAAAATGACAAAAATGACAAAAATGACAAAAATGACAAAAATGACAAAAATGACAAAAATGACAAAAAATGACAAAAATGACAAAAATGACAAAATGACAAAAATGACAATAAAATGACAAAAATGACAAAAATGACAAAAATGACAAAAATGACAAAAATGACAAAATGACAAAAAATGACAAAAATGACAAAAATGACAAAAATGACAAAAATGACAAAATGACAAAAAA
>NW_026597145.1:0-12341 GCF_029784155.1 Uranotaenia lowii | reverse complement strand
AATATACGCTGTTCGTGCGTGCCGAAGCATCGAATACCACTCGCACTTTTGTAGTGGTGCTTGATTCTCTCATCACCGCGTGGTGCGGCAAATAGAACACCTTCGGTTGATCCATTGCATTAGCCTCTGATTGTAATTCCTCATCCGTTTCCTTCGCATATGCCCCATATCCAAGTACTCCTGCATAAATGCGTGGTATTATTCCTTCATGCTAGGGTTCCGGTCCAAACGATTCTCCAGTTTCCGATACCTGACCAACGCCATCACTCTCGAATCTCCCAACATCCGTTCCCAATTGACATGTTTCGGCAACTGAACTACGTACCGACCATCTTCAGTTCTGGAATGCCTCTGCTTGAAGTCTTCCTCGCCGTTTTGTCCCTCCTTGGACCAGGCAGGTTGATCATCACAGCTTTCCACCTTCCAAAACTTCTCCAATAGCTCTTTGATTTTTTCGGTAGTGGTTGCCGTGCAGCATCGAATCGATCCATTTTGTTGAAGACTTTCATCCCGACCAGAAACAATCCACCCGAAAACTGAATCCACTAGTATTGGAAGCTTTGGACCCAAAACCATCCTTTTCACCTCTTTGTTGATCAAAAAAGTAAAGAAATGTTCCGCTCCCAGTAACAGATCGATGCGACCGCTGATGTTGAATTGAGGATCCGCCATCTTAAGACCGCTAGGAATGTTCCAATGTGAAATAGGCACAGTTACCGAGGGAAGTTCCGATGTCACCCGTTGCAAAACCAGAAAATCCAAACCAATGGAGAAATCCGTGACTCTGGAACTAACCAGTGTACTGATTGCATGGCGCTCTGTTGATTCGGATTGCCCAACTCCAGTTATTGGAACACAAATCGCCCGACGTTTCAGCTTCAGCATTTGACAAAGCCCCTCGCTCATCACGTTGACTTGGGATCCATTGTCCAGTAACGCCCGTGCTAGCTGCTTCTCACCATTTTGATCGCGAATCGCTACCACCACCGTTGACACGAAAACCTTGGAGCTCGAAATATCCTTCCTCGTTCCTATGCTGTACGATCCTGCCGAAGTTTCTTCACCTGCTTCCATTTGCATTTCCTCTGCTGCTTCGGCTGCAACGTGAGTCTTTGCTGCGTCACCATGCCTCCCGGAATTGCTGGATGATCTGCCACCATTTGATCCGCTATTGTTATTGCTTCCACCGCTATTTGGTTGAAACCCCGGATGTCTCAGCTGTCTTCTCAACTCGCTAAGACATGAACATTTAAGCTATGCTCTACTCAACTCGCTTGAATTTCTCTTTTTGTGATTACTTGAGCTGTCCTTTAATTACGCTTATTCATCATTTCAAGCAGTCTTCTCAACTCGCTTGAACTCAAATGATTCTTCATTTCCCCAAAGTTGTCCTGTCAGCGATTTTTTTTTGAACACAAAACTCCAAAAATAAAATTTTTCGTGTTGTTTGGAAAACAATTCCCCTTCTATTGAACTTGATGGATCGGTTTAAAACTAAAACCTATCTTTAAAAAAATATATTAGATCGTACGGTCTTCGATTGATTAGGAAGTTAACCAACAGCTGTACCATAAATCTGTTCAGCACTGTTCATGTATTTCAATGCAGAAGGGCAAATTTGCGTGCGAAAACGACGGCTGAGGCCCTCCCGGGCAGCTATCGATGACTGGATGAGATTTGAAAAATGGCTAACCACTATTCAATGTGCAGTCCTCAAGAGCACCACTAATTGGTTTATTTCATGCTGCCGACGATGCCGCGTACGGTTCGCTCTGAATGAATTCATGAAATTTTCTGGAACTCGGGAAAAAACTGCTCACCGAGATAGGGAAACTCGTTTCTGAAGTCTGGCAGCCGATGTGGCTGTTACTTTTACAATTAATCTAGGTATCTGAATGAAGCCGGCTAATGAAAAATTGCATATTTTATTAGCCAATCGGTTTCAATGATTGTTCGATTTAAATTTTAATACCCAACCGATTGCGGCACCCGATTATCTGTAGGGGAGTCCTGGCCGTTTCATAACCATCGATTGGTTTTTATCTTTCTGGTGTAAACACAGTGTAAAACGACGGCAAAACGACACGACGTTTTTGCTGAGTGATTTATCATTTGCTTATGCAAATTTCCCTTTGAACATTTTTCGTCGCCATAATGCGATGTTTATGTCCGTATTTTTTCTTTACGAAAAAAAATTTCATCGGTTAATCCATTAAATTGACTTTCGGCACGGAGAAAAGGAAAAATCGAACGCTGATCAGAAGAACTGCTTCCGGTGTATGGTGTGGTTTCGGTCATAAAATGTGATGCTCTATGAAGCTGAACTCCGGAGATTGGATTGATTCATCATCTCTGCTGTAAACCTATAGAAATGTGGCTGTATTAGTCCTCAGAAGAGCTGACTGGCTGGTTTATGACCGGTTTCACTTTGACGACCTATTGGCGCCCGCCATTATCGGCGACGCCTAGCTGTTGGCGCCTTCATTTTCCACTTTTCCACTTTTGCTTCCACAACGTAAACAGCATCCAGCATCGTCGTCATGCGTATAGCTTTTCGGGGATGCTGCGGAAGTATGCATCATCAAATTTCGCAGAGCCATTCCCATAAATCAGCTGAATAGAAAATGAACAGAATTTGTTGAGGTTGAAACTCCTAAATCATTGTTGAAATTTAACATTTTTCCTGAAATTTTAATCGACTCTACTGACGTCCTGACCTCGAAACCAGAACTGTATATAACATTTGAAAAAAAAAACCAAAAAACAGGTATCCGGTAATCAAACAAACCTTGAGATGTGCGAGCTACTCCAAGCCAAGTTAATCATCAATTACGTTTCACTGTTTGTTTCGAGCAATCAAAATGGTGTTTTTCAATGTCACAGTCAGCAGTATTGACATTTCCTCAACGAATTGGTGGATTCGTTAAAGAGAAAAACTGTTCAAACCGGTTCCCCCGTTGTTTTTTTTTCCTCAAATCTGAATTTTCAATTTTGATAACAAACATTAACTCAATCCAATCGATTTCTGCCTCCACAATTGTGCTTTTCCGTAATCGGAAACAAAAACAAATTCCTAAACATCCAGTCAGCCACAATTTTGAAGGCTGGATAGAAACATCTGCAGTTGAAGTTAGACCCATCACATCACAAATGATTATGATAATGACGCTGGTGGGTTTTATTAATTGATTTTTTTTCGCGCACCCCATGCGCCCCGAAATTTTCAATGAACCTTCATTTTCTTGCGCCTTCATTTAAGGCAACCGGTGGTGGAGAATTTTCGATTCCCTTCTTTGGCTAAAGGCATTGCCAAACTTTGTTAATGGTTTTTCGGGCTGTTTGATTTCACTTTACTTTGGAAGAAATCTCAACTTGAAGAAATTTAGCTCGGTAAATTTGCATAGGTATACTTTTTGGGATTATGGCTTGATTTTTGCGCTTCGAAACTTCTGCTGAAAGAAAGACAAAGCTGATGATGATTTGATTGAGTAGCTTAAAAAAGATCACGCGAATGAACAAAATACTGATAATATAAAATGAAGATTATTTGAACAATTCTGGAATATTTTTTGGTATTTTTTAAAATTTTAGTCATGTTTGTGATTTTTGTCAATTTTGCTATCCCTGTTGTTTTTGTCAATTTTATCATTTTTATCATTTTTGTCATTTTTGTCATTTTTGTCATTTTTGTCATTTTTGTCATTTTTGTCATTTTTGTCATTTTTGTCATTTTTGTCATTTTTGTCATTTTTGTCATTTTTGTCATTTTTGTCATTTTTGTCATTTTTGTCATTTTTGTCATTTTTGTCATTTTTGTCATTTTTGTCATTTTTGTCATTTCTGTCATTTTTGTCATTTTTGTCATTTTTGTCATTTTTGTCATTTTTGTCATTTTTGTCATTTTTGTCATTTTTGTCATTTTTGTCATTTTTGTCATTTTTGTCATTTTTGTCATTTTTGTCATTTTTGTCATTTTTGTCATTTTTGTCATTTTTGTCATTTTTGTCATTTTTGTCATTTTTGTCATTTTTGTCATTTTTGTCATTTTTGTCATTTTTGTCATTTTTGTCATTTTTGTCATTTTTGTCATTTTTGTCATTTTTGTCATTTTTGTCATTTTTGTCATTTTTGTCATTTTTGTCATTTTTGTCATTTTTGTCATTTTTGTCATTTTTGTCATTTTTGTCATTTTTGTCATTTTTGTCATTTTTATCATTTTTCGTCATTTTTGTCATTTTTGTTCTTTTAAGTCATTTTTGTCATTTTTGTCATTTTTGTCATTTTTGTCGTTTTTGTCATTTATGTCATTTTTGTCATTTTTGTCATTTTTGTCATTTTTGTCATTTTTGTCATTTTTGTCTTTTTTGTCATTTTTGTCATTTTTGTCATTTTTGTCATTTTTGTCATTTTTGTCATTTTTGTCATTTTTGTCATTTTTGTCATTTTTGTCATTTTTGTCATTTTTGTCATTTTTGTCATTTTTGTCATTTTTGTCATTTTTGTCATTTTTGTCATTTTTGTCGGTTTTGTCATTTTTGTCGGTTTTGTCATTTTTGCCAATTTTGTCATTTTTGTCATTTTTGTCATTTTTGTCATTTTTGTCATTTTTGTTATTTTTGTCATTTTTGTCATTTTTGTCATTTTTGTCATTTTTGTCATTTTTGTCATTTTTGTCATTTTTGTCATTTTTGTCATTTTTGTCATTTTTGTCATTTTTGTCATTTTTGTCATTTTTGTCATTTTTGTCATTTTTGTCATTTTTGTCATTTTTGTCATTTTTGTCATTTTTGTCATTTTTGTCATTTTTGTCATTTTTGTCATTTTTGTCATTTTTGTCATTTTTGTCATTTTTGTCATTTTTGTCATTTTTGTCATTTTTGTCATTTTTGTCATTTTTGTCATTTTTGTCATTTTTGTCATTTTTGTCATTTTTGTCATTTTTGTCATTTTTGTCATTTTTGTCATTTTTGTCATTTTTGTCATTTTTGTCATTTTTGTCATTTTTGTCATTTTTGTCATTTTTGTCATTTTTGTCATTGTTGTCATTTTTGTCATTTTTGTCATTTTTGTCGGTTTTGTCATTTTTGTCGGTTTTGTCATTTTTGCCATTTTTGCCAATTTTGTCATTTTTGTCATTTTTGTCATTTTTGTCATTTTTGTCATTTTTGTCATTTTTGTCATTTTTGTCATTTTTGTCATTTTTGTCATTTTTGTCATTTTTGTCATTTTTGTCATTTTTGTCATTTTTGTCATTTTTGTCATTTTTGTCATTTTTGTCATTTTTGTCATTTTTGTCATTTTTGTCATTTTTGTCATTTTTGTCATTTTTGTCATTTTTGTCATTTTTGTCATTTTTGTCATTTTTGTCATTTTTGTCATTTTTGTCATTTTTGTCATTTTTGTCATTTTTGTCATTTTTGTCATTTTTGTCATTTTTGTCATTTTTGTCATTTTTGTCATTTTTGTCATTTTTGTCATTTTTGTCATTTTTGTCATTTTTGTCATTTTTGTCATTTTTGTCATTTTTGTCATTTTTGTCATTTTTGTCATTTTTGTCATTTTTGTCATTTTTGTCATTTTTGTCATTTTTGTCATTTTTGTCATTTTTGTCATTTTTGTCGGTTTTGTCATTTTTGTCGGTTTTGTCATTTTTGCCAATTTTGTCATTTTTGTCATTTTTGTCATTTTTGTCATTTTTGTCATTTTTGTCATATTTATCATTTTTGTCTTTTTTGTCATTTTTGTCATTTCTGTCATTTTTGTCATTTTTGTCATTTTTGTCATTTTTGTCATTTTTGTCATTTTTGTCATTTTTGTCATTTTTGTCATTTTTGTCATTTTTGTCATTTTTGTCATTTTTGTCATTTTTGTCATTTTTGTCATTTTTGTCGTTTTTATCATTTTTGTCATTTTTTGTAATTTTTGTCATTTTCATCCTTTTTATTATTTTTGATTTTTTGTCATTTTTGTAATTTTTATCATTTTTGTCATTTCTGTAATTTTTGTCATTTTTGTCATGACAATTTGAACAATTATGGCAATTTTGACAAATTAATTTTTTTTCATAATTTTGGTTATTTTTCATTTTTGTTTATTTTGTCACTTTTTAAAGTTTTCATACATTTCAAGTGTTTTTACAATTGTTACACTTTTAAAATTTCGTTTGATTAATTTTATAATTTTCACAATTTCGAAGATTTTGGCGTTATTTTCTAGTTTTGTTTAATATATTGTTTAATATTGTTTATTTCTTAATCCATCGGACCAGAGGTCTAAATGGATGTGATGGGAAAAGCACAAGGCACAAAAACCCATCAGTGGAGATAGCATAGACGATACAATAATTAACAGAATATAAAAACTAATACTACTGATTTACAAAATAAAAGCAATACTAAGATCTAACATCAAACAGAATACAAAACAAAAATTAACTTAGCATTGTAGCTCGTAAGCGGTTCACAAACATATCACTCGTTAAATTAAAATCGAATTCACTACATACATTGTTGAATACTGCACACATGGAACGAATAGGCTCATTCTGACCGTAGAGTGTTCGATGAAATCCTAGCCGTAGAAATTCTCGCGTTCTCAGTTGTCTAGGCACCACGTTGAAGTCGACTCTCGCAAGAATGTTTGGCGCATCGATGTCACCGAGCAGCAATTTTCCAACAAACGCCGCCTTCAAGTATTCACGTCGGTTAGCGAGGGTATCCAGATTCAACCAGGAGCATCGCTGTGAATACGTAGGAGATTCTTCCGGGACTGGCCAGGGGCAAATTCGGAGTGCTGAGCGAGTAAATTTGGATTGTACGGATTCGATTCTACTGACCCAGGTGTCATGGCTAGGGCACCAGACGACTGCTGCAGATTCCAGGTGCGAGCGAACTAATGCACAATATAGAGTTCGTAGACACTGTGGATTTGTGAATTCCCTAGTGGTTCGCAAAATAAATCCTAAAGTCCTATTCGCTTTGGCTACGACGTAATTTAGTTGATTTTCAAATGTAATTTTGGAATCCAACAGTACACCTAGATCCTTCACAACGGAAACTCGTTCAAGAGTGGAATCTTGGAGAGTATAATTCCAAGTCAGTGGATTCTTTTTCCGAGTAAAACTGATTACATTGCATTTCGCCACACTGACCGTTAAGCAATTCAATTTACACCACTCCAGAAATTTACTCAACATTTGCTGCAATTCCAAACAGTCGCTGTAGCTTTCAATTTTACGATAAATTTTCAAGTCATCAGCATACAACATCCTACACCCGGATGGAAGAGCGTATGTTACATCGTTGTAATAAATGCAGAAAAGAAGAGGTCCGATGTTGCTGCCTTGTGGTACTCCTGAGTTATTCTGGAACACATAAGACTCAGCATTTCCTAGCCGAACAGTGAGAGAACGATTTGTCAAGAACGATTCAAACCAAAGAATTAGTCGTTCTCCGAGTCCGAGATGTTGAAGTTTTGCTAGGAGCAAACGATGGTCAATGCGGTCAAAGGCAGCCTTTATATCAGTATACACTGTGTCAACCTGACCCCCTTTTTCCATAGTGCGAATGCAGAATGAAGTGAACTCCAATAAGTTCGTGTTCGTCGAACGTCCAGGATAAAATCCGTGTTGATCAATAGAGATGTACGACTTAGCTGCATAAAAAAGTCTCTGTGATACCAGAATTTCTAGAACCTTCGAACAGGCACAAAGAGAAGTAATTCCCCTATAGTTCGTTATGTCGTGCTTATTATTTTTCTTATGAACTGGAAACATAAACGACTTCTTCCAAGCATTTGGAAATTTACCGGTGCGAATGGACAGGTTGAAGATAACTGAGAGTGGCTTCCACAAAGCGTCTACACAATTTTTTAAAGTATTGGCCGGAATTCCATCAGGTCCCACAGTCGACGACGGTTTTAGCTTAGATATAGCTGTTTTAACTTCTCCCTCCGAGAAAATAATTCCTGTAAGATTCAGCATGTTGTTAGGAACGTACCGAAGGGCTCCTGCGATTTTAGTGGACGTGGCGTTCGAAGTACTGAATACACTGGCGAAATGTTCAGCAAAAAGATTACATGTCTGTTCCAAATTAGTCGATTTATGCTCGCCCAGAAACATCTCTGATGGGAACCCGGTTTCCTTTCGCTTCTCGTTAACAAAGGACCAAAAACGCTTCGGATTGTGCTTTAACATATTTTGCATGCGCTCAACGTGTTGTGAGTACCGAAATCGATTGTAGCGTTTGTAATCGTTACTTGCAATGTTGAACCTACGTTTATTGACCGGATTTCTAGCGCGCGACAACTGTCTCATTACGGCGGCTCTTCTACGTTTCAGCATACGCAAATGTGCGTCAGACCAAGGTGGTTTGCGTACAGGTCGTTTCAATGGGACGTTGTCTCGGAATGACTCGTGTAATGTAGAGGTAAAGAAGTCCACTGCCTCATCAACATCAGTTGCACTTTCAATGAACGACCAGTTTGTGTGAAGCAATATTTCGGATATTTGAGCGAAATCGGCTTTATAGAAGTTTAATGAACATGTATCTGTTGCGCTTTCGAACGGGGTGAAACCAGAGTAGGTTAGATCGACTAGCAGAGGGGGGTGATGAAGATCGGCATCAATTAATGGTTCCATTGCTGCTGTCACAGTGCAACTATCTTCATTAATTTCGTTAATGAAAACTAAGTCTAGAGTGCGACTATGAGAGTTGGCGACTAAATTCATCTGTCGATTACCCAAAAGATCCATCGTATCTAAGAGAGCCGAAGAGCAAGAGTTGAATGTCGAAGTTGACGGGTCAGGATACGCAAAATTTGCTGAGTTCTTCACCCAGTTCAGTAGAGGCTGATTATAGTCACCAAGCAAAATATGCCGATCGTTTGGACGTAAAATATCTGCTACAGCGACCACTGAGTTTAGATGAGCATCGATAATTGACGGATTGCTAGCATCAGCAGGACTAACATAAACAACGCCAATATAAACTTTCTGCTGGCCCGTATCTATGGTCACCCACAGATGTTCGAAGCTCTGATCGATTCCAGTAAGATTAGTGAGAGGAGAAGACGTGAAACGGTTTGACACTGCAATGAGAACACCGCCTCCTCTACTCAAACCAGTACTGATGGGGTCACGGTCACGACGAAAAACGTTGTATTCATGGCCAAACAGCTGCACCGATGTAATTTCGTCGTTTAACCACGTTTCGGTGAGCACAATCACATCATATTCGGAATCCAAAACTGCCAAAAAAAGTTCGTCGATTTTGGTGCGTAAACCTCTGACATTCTGGTAGTACAACCGAAGATGTGAGCTGGAATATGTTATACAATCAAGTGGCGAAGATGCCTGATCAAAAGAGTGCGCAAACATACCTGCAGAGGCAGGTTGGAAGGCCCCTCCTCTATTGTTACACACAGGGCCCAAGCGACTACGGTGGCTGCGACGTGATCTGGATACCGGCTCACCTGTGGCAACGGATCGGGGGCCTTCCAAAGTGCCAGAAAAGATGCGCTCGGGATCAGACGTTGAAGCAAAACGATGACATATGCTCAATTGTCCGTATTGAGTTGAATTTGAGCTGGAACATGAACAACAATCAAAGGGCGAAGATGCCTGGTCATAAGAGCATGCAAACGAACCTGCAGTGGCAGGTTGGAAGACCCCTCCTCTATTGTTACACACAGGGCCCAAGCGACTACGGTGGCTGCGACGTGATCTGGATACCGGCTCACCTGTGGCAACGGATCGGGGGCCTTCCAAAGTGCCAGAAAAGATGCGCTCGGGATCAGACGTTGACGCAGAACGATGACATATGCTCAATTGTCGGTATTGAGTTGAATTTGAGCTGGAACATGAACAACAATCAAAGGGCGAAGATGGCTGGTCATAAGAACACGAAAACATACCTGCGGAGGCAGGTTGGAAGGCCCCTCCTCTATTGTTACACACAGGGCCCAAGCGACTACGATGGCTGCGACATGCTCTGGATACCGGCTCACCTGTGGCAACGGATCGGGGGCCTTCCAAAGTGCCAGAAAATGTGCGCTCAGGATCAGCCATTGAAGCAAAACGATGGATTATGTTCAATTCTCGGTGTCCGTCAATCCACTCCTTTGAATGGGGGTGTCGATGCTCAGCGAGTTCCAAGGTTTGTTGTTCACATTCCTTCCAAAGTTGCGAAATTCGTTTTTTGGTAGGCCAATAAACTCACGAACCTTAATACTTTGCGGCCAAGATGAAAGAAGAAGTGCTTGTTCCTTCATCGCAATATCCACACCGATTTTATATGAAACAAACGAATATCTAGAATCATCAACATTTCTTGGAACAAGTCGGAAAGCTTCGATATCGTTTGTTGTATTTAAACAACGTTTTGCTATTTTCACCACATCATCATCGGTGATCTTTGGATTGAATCCACTTAGGTAAATCCAAAATCGTGGGGGTGGAACTGCAGCAGCGATAGGACACGTCAGTAGCAAATCACTCAGATCGATGTCACTAGTTCCATTGGAAGTAGAAGAAGGCGGGACAAACTCTACTTCAACAGGCTCACCATTAGGGCCGCAACGTCTTTTGCGAGAACGAATAGCGCGATTCCGTTTGTCGGGGTTAGAAGGAGTCTCACCAGATAGTTGAGGCCAAGTTACATTTGGTGGACGTTCAAGTTTGGCCATAACAGCTTCATGATTTTCCCCTATTTGCTTTTGCAAATCAGTCACGAGATCGGATAATTCTTCGACTTTTTTCCGAAGCTCAATAACCTCATTAGGTGGTCGCCGAATCGTATCATCCAAAAAAGCATGCAGTGTTCGATTGGCAAACAGCTTTCTGCAATCAACACAAAGCCAAAGTGCTTTATGGGTGCTGAAAAGCTGTTGAATGCTGCTTCGGTTCGCGTCGCAGCACTCCTGCTGCACATGAAAATATTTTTCGCAACAAGAACATTGCGCAGGTTCGATATTTAAAATATCTTTGTCGCATTTTCCACATCGGGGTTTCATTGTGGTTGCAATGTACTGTACTCCGAGCGCTACTAAGCTAAGCAAGCAGATGGCGCCGATGATTTGTTGATAGGTTTCGGCGGCAGATGGCGATAATGTTTTGACGGTGGGAGTCTTTGCTGAACTGCGCGAATATGGTGTGTCGGAAATTCGAGCAGTGGTTCGACAACACAAAACAATAACAAAGCAGCAACGGATGTACCTAATTTGCGGAGGCGGAATAACTGGATCAGTACACTGGTGTCACAACACTCCACTAGATCCTTGTGCGCGATCGCGAGTTATACCGGTTAGTGCAAAAATTAAATGCGAAACACTTTGAAAACGTCCGAATTATACTTGTGAAATACACGGCAGAATCAAAACAACTCAACGGTAAACAAGTAAGTTGTTTCAATGTTTTGGGGATTTCGAAACTCAGGGAATTTGGCCATTTACATTCCAGATTATTTAGAAAAGCATTGGAGCTTCTTTTGGGATTTGACCAAATTTTCTTCTCTTTCTTGTTCTTTTTACAGTCGTTGGTCCCTTCCATCGCCACCATGGAACAACGGGTGGCGATACTGCAGGACCTCAAGATCCAATCGTTCGATTCCATCCGGTTTGCCTCGTACCGAACGGCCTGTAAGCTGCGCTATGTCCAAAAGTCCACAAATTGTAAGTTCTTTTTCCGTAAGCCTCAAATCTGTTCTAACTGAACACTTCGAATTTGCAGTGCACCTGGTGGACATCTGGAACGTGATCGAGGCGTTCCGGGAGAATGGCCTCAACACTCTGGAGCACCAGAACGAGGTCAGCGTGAGCCGGCTGGAGACACTCGTGTCCTCGCTCTATCACAATCTGAACAAACGTCTTCCCCCCACGCAACAAGTTCCTGTCGATTCCAAAGCTAGTCTACTGCTGAATTGGCTGCTGGCAGCCTACTCCGGGGACAACTCCGGCAAGATCCGGGTATTCTCCATTAAGGTCGCCCTGGCCATCATGTGTTCGGGGAAAATGGTCGACAAGTTGAGATGTGAGTTCGTTAATGAGTACAATATCTTTAAATTATAACACTGATTTCTTCCCGTGGACAGATATCTTCTCACAAATTTCCGATGGAGCGGGTCAGCTAATTCACTGGAAGTTGGGGGATTTTCTGCGGGAGGTCCTCGCACTGCCGGCGGCCGTTTTCGAATCTCCAACATTCCATTACAAAGAGGGACTAGAAAGTGAAATCTTCCCGGTCGAGAATAAAATCACCGTGAACGATTTTATGGCCGTCCTGATGGCGGAACCTGGACCAGCTTGTCTCGTTTGGTTACCCCTGCTACACCGACTTGCCACCGTCG
>NW_026597144.1:0-84000 GCF_029784155.1 Uranotaenia lowii | reverse complement strand
AAAATTGTAATTTTTTCTGTATGATCGTTCAATCACACAATTTACAACCTTTAAAAACCAAAAAAAATTATAACCTCGAAACATACGAAACCTTTTATTAACGTAAACGATACTCTTGCCTAGGATGAACGGAAATTTATTTTCCCCTTTCTATTATTTCTCCCTTCCGGCCAAACAGGATGAGCTGGGAAAGCTGAACACGACCGACATTGATTTCCTCTTGGGGCTGTTTGACTTTGATCGGCTGCCGTATGCTGCGGACATTGCAGGGAACCCAAATCCTGGCGAGGACACTCCTCCGCTGGTTCGGCTGGTGCACTACTCGCTGGAAATGCTGCAGAAGAAGGCACACAGCAACGGGTTTTTGCTGTTCGTCGAGGACGGGAACATCCAGGAGGCACACCGAGAGAACAAACCCTACAAAGCATTCGAGCAGGTGAAACACTATGCGGGGGCGTTGAACATGGGCGTCATGATGGTTTCCGAGACAAATACGCTGACGATTTCGATGAACGACGTTGGCAGCACACTGTCGATTCCCGGTTATGCTGTAAGTAAAGATACATTCGCTTATTCAATTTCCTTTTGAAGAATAGTTATTTATAGATTTTCCATTCGATCTTTCCAGTTGCGTCGTTTCGTACGGTTTCAAAATATTCTTCAGTAGCATTTTCATTTTCCTTTGTTGAAATTTTACAAACAAATCTTCTGAATTTGCAATTTAAGAAAAGTTTTTATTATTAAGGAAATCGAATACGGTATAGGAGAGAGATACTTGTTCTGTTTTTTTTTGGTTTTTTTTTGTTTCGATTATAGTCGTTTTATTGTTTTATTGTACAAAACACTTAATTTTTAATGAGGACGACCTCTTTTACCGTCCCATGGCCCGAAAGTCGATAATTGAATCCAATTTTTCGTAAAAAAATCTTTTTTCTATTCAAATCAAATTTATAATAACGTCAGTGTTATGTCTGGACACTTCCAGAATGAACTAAAACCAACTCTTGTACACTAAGGCTTTTAAAGCAGATTGATTTTGCTTAGTTTTCTAATACGGCTTATTTTTCAAAGTTTTCTGTTATGGATACCATTCTTCTACACGGCTCTCGCGAATCAACACGTTTTTTAGCAAAAATATTCCATGTCCTATACGTTATCGACGGAATTCATACCACGTAAAAAAACCTTAGTGATCTTACAAATTCATGGTTTTCATCACGGTGTACAATATAATAAGGTGATATCTTACCAATAATGTCGTCATTACTATCCATCTAGTGATCCTCGGTGTATGCAGGATTCTTAGGCGCGCAAAACGGTTTACCTGGCACGCTATTCGAAGATAGTAATGACGTAACTTGTTTACATTCAAACGAGTTGTTTACTCGTATTAGTAGCCTACCTTGTCTTTTTATACCGTGGGTTTTCATAATGCACCAGCTAGTAAACGATTGCTGTAATCAAACATAAATGGAAATTCAAATATGTAATGATTGCTTTGATCTGACATCTCCCCCTTTAAGGCATCCAGTACGGCTCAAATTTCGATGGCAAACGTCGTTTCCTTATAGAAGTTTGCTACCGGAACTGGCACTGTATCTGGCTGAAGTTGATCGTCGTTTCTGCTGTTGTCGCCCGAAAAGTGCACTGAACCGTCAGAGTCCACGTCTCCGTTAAATGCTGGATTCGGTTCTTCTGCTGAAACGGCTGGCATCTTGGTTGGAATAGTCAATCCGAAATCATCGAAGAAAATTGAAAGTGGTGCTGGTAACGTAACTTTCTCGATTTGGGCGAATAACCTAGTTCGGATGTCGGCGTAGCAATGTAATTTGAAAACCAGCCACTTGTATTGGTCAATCTTGACAGTTTTGAAGTTAACATCTTCACCTTTCCTCCCTAGCTAAATATGATCGTCATCTGGAGATATCTGCCATCGCTTCGGTTTCTTAAATCCTCGTCGCCTATTTGTTATGTCTGGACACTTCGAGAATGAACTAGTTTATGAACTGTAAACTATTAGTTATTACATTATTGAGAACCAAACTAAGACTAGCTCTTGTATTTTTTCAGAGATTTTTATCCTATTGGGTGATTCATCCCATCTTCTACCGTGGCTAGTGTACTTTTTTTTGTATTTTTTAAGGTTTTTATTTAGGAAAGGAAAAGGAAACAGGTTTTTGGTAGGGACACAAAGGTAGAATTATGTTTATATTTCTTCGTAGATACTGCTGCTCCGGAGCAATGAGAGGATCTTTTCTTCTTCTTCAGGGTCATTCGAAAGGATCTGTCGAAGGTCGTCGGCTATTTCCCAGTCCAGGCGGACGTGAGGATGTGTTTGATGGTGATGGTTACGTTGCAAGCAGAGCATAAGGGAGGGTCCTCTTTACCCATAAGATAGCCATGGGTTAATCTTGTGTGTCTTACGCGTACTCGGGTTAGGGCTCTCCGCTCAAGAAGGAATTCCGGTCGTTCAATGCATATGTGCAATTTTTGACATTCCTCAGCTTGTTTTCGGCGATGTTGTTTCAGGTGTGTGCCCAAGAGAGGAGAAGGTGGTTTTTAAGTCAGTGGGAGGCATCTGAGGGAGAGATGGGCATGTTGGGGGGTTCTAGTTGACTACCGTTGAAAGCTAGTCGATCTTCTGCTTCGTTGCCAAGAATCCAACACAGAGTTAACTATTTTCTTCGCAGCTGCAATGTTGGAAAGGGCAATGATCCATGGGTGTTCGGTGTTGGCTGCCTGGACAGCTCTCAGCACGCTTGAAGAGTCGGAGAATATGACTGCACCGATAGATGGGCAGAGGTCCTGGGCTGCTTTTAGAATGGCGAAAGCTTCAGAGCTGAAAACGGAGTATTTGGATGGTGGAGCAAGGGCCGCACAGTTGCACTATGGGGCAGCTCCATACAATGAGGCGGCAAAAAGTATGATTAGGTGTTTTGGAATATTTTGTTATTTTTGAAAATTTTGTATGAAAATTACTATTTTAACTAACTTAAAATAAATTCCAACAAGAATTTTGCATAAATAGCTTTTAAAGTACGATGCTTGGTGTTATTTTTGACCCAACTTTTTATATCTTTTGAAAACCAGGTTTTAGACTAATTGATCATTAAATGATAAATAACATCAAGACATTTCATGAAACTCTAGAGAAAAATGTGTGAAATGATTGATCAATCATGAGAAACATATTTTTGACAAACCAACATCAACTTTGTTGAATTTTTACTCATAAATGGGTAAAAATTACCCATTGGCATGATATTTTTAGCTTCATTTGACTATAACTCGAAAAACGGTGCTTTAAGGTGCCTGGAACCTCTTTCATTATATTTTTAGGACTTGAAAATAGATCTTGATAGTGAAAAGAGTATGGGGAAATGCGGGGATTTTTTTTGGCAAGCCTTTAAAGTTTTTGATTTTTGAAAAAATAATTATTTACTCATTTTTATCATAGATCAATTTAGAGTGTAAAAATTTTGAACGGTTCAAATGATAGCTTTTAATATAAGCTTTCATATGGTGTACTTTGAATTTAAAAAAAAAATGGTTTCCATAGAAATATGTGTGATTCAAATTTTTTTTTCATCATAAAAATTTTTCAATTTTCCAAAGTCTGATGTCTGTGGTGCGTTCAGTATTCAAGATAATGAGTTGAAAAACAGGGAATTTCTTAGTTAAATATTAAGTTATTAACTAATAAAAATAAAAAAGCGATCCGATAAAGTTCAGTTTTTGACTTTTTGCCGCCTCAAACCGCATAGTGAGTTGGTAGTGCTGAATATGCCAAATCCAACCTGGCCATCAGTAGACTTAGAACCATCAGTGAAGAACTTTGGTATGCTTTTGTATTTTCGATTGGCGATCTGGTGATAGTTGGCCAGAACAACAGTTGAGCTTCCTCCGGCTCGTACCGCGGAAAGCAAGCTAAGATCGACTTTTGAAACAGGAGCATTGAATTTGCGAAATCTATTTTCAAGGCGGGGTGATATTTTTGGGATAGATACTTGATACTTTTGCAGGTAGTTTTCGGTACGCTGGACCATAGGTACTTCGGGATTTCGGTTGTAGGATAACCAACGGATTGTTTTGATGGAAAGGTTTATTGCGATGACGTAGTCAAAAGGGATCTGTCCACTTTATACCATAATAGAACCGATTGGGCTGTTCCGGAAGCCGCCGCCGATGATGCGAACTGCTTGGTTATATATTGGATCAAGTTTTTCATTAATGCGGTCGCCGCTGCTACTAAATAGGCCCAGCCAGTGAAGCATAGTAGGCATCAGCCATTCAACAGTGTAGCCCCGGGCGCTACATAACTTTTTAAGTATATTGAGTTTGGGTGAAGCTGATTTCCGAACTTGGTTTGCATGGTTGATGAATATGAGTTTATCATCCACCAATAGGGATAAGTTTGTTACCCATGATTAGTGAAGGGAGTCTGTTCAGCTTTTTCTTCCTGCTGCTAAGATGCATGAGTTTTGACTTTTCAGAAGCGAAAGTGAAACTCATGGAAGGTGCCCATTTGACTACCTTATCCACGGCTATTTGTAGTTGCTTTCGGGTTAGTACAGAGTAGGGAGACACGGATATCAAGGTAATGTCATCGGCGTAGGCCAGAGCATCAACGTCTTCTAAAACTACGTCAAAGAGCGATTGCATCCCAATAAGAAACAACGTTGGGGCCAAGACAGAACCTTAGGGGACACCATTTGCTATAGTGTGGGGGGATGATAGCTTGCCATCGATGTAGACTCTAGCTTTGCATTCAGTCAGGAAGCTGCAGATTCGGCCATTCGGCCCAGAACACCCCATTGTTTTAGCCTAATCAAAATTTTATGGCGGGAAACCAGGTCAAAAGCCATAGGTCCAAACATAGGCTGTTACTTCTTATTGACCGTGTGTGTGTCCAATGCCTACAGATCCATTTTCAAAGTTTGCGACTTTTTTTCGTATTTATCATGAATTTACTAAGTCTGTGAATTACTACCCAAGTAACCAAAAGTTTCATAAAACAGGCTCTTAAAAGCTTACTCAGCTTTGTTTAACGAATGAGTAGCATTCTACTCAGCCTCAAATTTATGTTCTTATCGATACTTCTAAAGTCCATAATAGAAGCTGAGTAGAAGGCTATTCAGCCTCCAAATGAGATCTCGAAAAAAGATTAATGAAAAAAGAGAAATCAATTTCTCAATTTTTATACTTTTTAATTTTAACTTGATGTTGCTTTAACTGTGAATGAGTTTCATACGTACTTTGAAAATTTGCATGCTTGAAGATTTGAACCTGAACCAACAAGGTGAAAACTGAACACCCTACCTCTGTACCATGGCCAATGCTTAGATTGCTGTTATTTTGAACATCAATATGAAATAAACTTGGAATTATCGACTTTTCAAAGCTATAGTGTCCATTTCATGAAAAAATACGAAAACAAGATAAGAGCTTTTTTTCACAAAAAGTAGCAATAGTTTATCAAATTAATTAATTAATTATTCAAATTAATTAATTAATTATTCAAATTAATTATCAATCGTATTACAAATTTAAACTGAAATTAAAAAATGATCTTTAGAAAACTGTTGAAATATAAACACTCTGAAATCCAGTGTGAAGAAATTTTTGGACACTATTTCTGGCATAACTGTAGGTATTACCACTGACCATACTGACTAGACACTCGATTTAGTTTTATGGATAATTTTTACAAGAGTACGCAATATCGATTCCAGAGTGCGCATCGAAGAAATCCCAAGTAACACAGATTATGCCAACTAGCATTAGGAAGTTTTATTATGGTTTATTTATGGCATTTTTTTGTGCATGGCGTTTTATGGCGGTTTTATTATGGTCATGCAGAATGCTTATAATTTTTTTTCGACCATATGTTTTTAGATGGTTTTGAAAACGCTAATAAAACTTTTATTAAACATGCTGTTTTAGTTATTTTGAAGTAGTTGTGAATGCTTTTTTTAAACTATAATAAAACACAAACCTAGAAGTTTGCTCCAAGCTTTCTTTTGCATGTTCTATAATAGCACTCAGTGCATGATTATTAAACCGCCATAAAACTTAGTGACAGTTCTCGATCAAGATGTCAAAACAGGACACGCTCAGATTAGATAGCACGTATTTGAATTGGAACTCCCATTTTTACACATTTTCGGTAAGTTATGCGTGTTGGTTTTGAGTTAAAATTAAAAAAAATACATCTTTGAATACTTGAAATCACCGAAAGTGGTATGAATATCTTTACAATATGAGTATTGAGCGAAAGGGCCCAAATAGTAGGAAAAAATTGTTGCTTGACGCCATCATTAATTCAAGATGGCGGCTTCCGCTTTTATTTTCAAAGCTGTAAATTACTGAAAATATCGTGAAACCTTCACAATATGGTTATTAGGTGAAAGTAATAAACGAGTAGAAGTCAAATTTCGTTGCCCGTCGCCATCTTAAATCCAAGATGGCGGCTACCACTCAACTTGAAAATACTGTAAATGACTGAAAATCGCATAAAACCTATATTATAGGGGTATAAGTTGAAAGAAATCAACCGGTAGAAGTTGAATTTCGCTATCTGACGCCATCTTGAAATCCAAGATGGTGGCTTCCGCTAAACTTTAAAATGTAGTAAATGACTTAAAATGACATGAAACCCAGGTGGTAGTGGGTGGAAGGGCTTAACGAGTAGAAGTCGAATATTGCTATCTTACGCCATCTTGAAATCCAAGATGGCAGCTTTCTATAAACTTTAAAAATGCTCTAAATCATTGAATATCGCATGAAACCTCCAAAATATGGGTGTTTGTCAATTGGGATAAGCTATAAAAAGTTTATTTTTGCATTCTGTCGCTATCTTGAAATCCAAGATGGTGGCTTCAACTGAACTTAAAAATACTGTAAATGAATGAAAATAGCATGAAACTCCCAAATATATTGTATTGGGTGCTAAGGCTAAATGATAGAAGTCAAATATCTCTTTTCGCGTTTCTTTGAAAATCAGTAAGTGACTGAAAATCCCACAAAAACCACCACAATATAGACCCCATTCGTTTTTGGCAACATTCGATTTTGGCAACATCGAATTTGGCACATGTGCCTAAATCAGATGGTAAACAGAAACAACATAACCTTATAGTTTTCGCTAGAATAAGACCAATACAATTTAAACATAATAGCATGGTAGGAATAAAAGAATTACATAAATGGCAAAAAAAATCGAAAACTATAAACAAAACAAGAAAAGTGCTAAATGCATAAGAAACATAATGAGAAAATAATAAAAGTGATTTAAAATTATCTAAATTGTCTTAAAATAGTAGTTTTAATGTAGTATTACGTGAAAAAAGTTGTGTTCAAGCGATTTTCACCTGAAGCTGCAATCTTGGATTTCAAGATGGCGTCGGAAAGAAAAAAATCGACTTCTAGTTTAGCCCTTTCACCCAATACTCGTATAGTGGTGGTTTAATGCGACTTTTTGTCAGCATTAAGCATTAAAAGTTGAGCGGATGCCGCCATCTTGGATTTCAAGATGTCGTCTGATAGCTAAATTCAACTTCTGCTCGTTTAGCCCTTTCACCCGATACCCATTTTGTTGGGGTTTCATGCGATTTCAAGTCATTTACACCATTTTAAAGTTCAGCGGAAGCCGCCATCTTGGATTTCAAGATGGCGTCAGACAACGAAATTTGACTTCAACTCATGATTTATTCCACGGGTCATTCAAAACCAATCCCTTTTCATTCAAAAAGTCTGTCCTCATTTACTGTACTAATGATTAACAACTCAGAAATGAGGAACTCAACCTTAGCGTGTAATTGGTTGGCTTGCGAGAGAAACGTCAAATCGTAGCTTTTTTTGGGGTCATCATTAAACCATAATAAAACTATGAATTGACTCACGCCATGTTGGTTGCAAAATCGAAGGGCACAAAATGACGCCATGTGGATGGATTCACAATGCAAGCATTGGAAAATATTTTTTCAGGCCTTTTTCCATCAATTCCTTCATGATTGACCATCAGATTTAACGAGGCGCATTTATTTTAAGATACTATTTCATATACATTTTACCTAAAACCTTGACTGGCAGTAGAAAAGAAGCTCAATATATGGTTAAAACATTGGTTTTTTTAGCTATTAATTTTACCAGATCACATCTGAATAATGCAATCATCATTCATCAACCATTATGGTTGCTGGAAAAAATAAAAAAAAAAGTCCGAGAACTGACAGAACCGAAAAAAAACAAAAATTTCTGACTTGATGACCAACAATTATATGTCTTGATGACGTTTCTAGTGTAGGGCCAAATAGCCTGATTTTGGCTTTATTAGAGTCCAGGTGATGTTATAGAATGCGCTTTAGCTTTTTATGAAGATTAATGCGATAGTCCAAACGATATTTTGCTGACCATAATAAAGCTAAAATTGTTACTTGGGATGCTATCCCAGTTAGGAAATGCCACCCAACTTAAAAAAACAGGCAATTTCTACGATAAAATCGGGCTAAACAGTAACATTTTTACTACAGGGCATTTTTTGTCAAATTTCACAGATTCGCCACCTGCCGTCGGTATTGCGAACCAACAAAATCTGACAAGAAAAATTAGACAGAAAATGGTTGAATTTTTGTTCTAAGTGTCATGTCAGTGTGATCAGTGGTATTACGTAAGACATATTATAAGATCACAAGGTGACGCTGGCAGAAAACTTTATTTTTCAAAAATTAACATCGTCAATTTTTGCACCATTTGTATGCTGGGACATTCCCCTCTTATCTTAACCCGAATTTGAAATAATCCATCAGGGAGTCTAAAACATTTTTTTTATTTTGAAGAATTTTCAATCTATAATTATTTTTTTTAAATGCATAATCATACTTATCGCTGTTAAAACTCGTCTTACCTTTAGCTGTATTCCAACTCAATTTTTATTGACATGATCATGATCTAATAGGATATTCCCCCGTTAAAAATTTCAACAAAGACATCAAAGAAATACTAATAGAGAGAAAAGAGTTGTAATGTTACGAACAAAGTAATTATTATTTCGTTTTAAATATCTAATTAAACTTCTCATCGCAGATCGTACCAATACCATAAAAAGCATCCTGACGACTTAGTTGTTGATTGTAGAGGGTTAAAATATTCAGAACGATTCTTGCAGAAATTCAAACTTTTCACTCTTTAATCGATTGTTTAATCTTCGACACGAGTACAACAAGGATGGTAAAGTTTCATATGTCATATGGGGATTTTTTTTATTATCTGACGGGTTTGCGCCGGGGGTCTTCAGATTTTCCCCAAAATTGAAAATTTGGTTCATTTTTGCGACTTAAAAACACATGTATTTTTTCAGATTTCTAACATTTTTTATTTTTTGAGTTAGCTTCGGTTAGATTTTTTTGTAAATAAAAAATAACCATTTTTCAAAGCTACATAACTCTGTTGTTTCTCAACGGAAATTATAACATAGCACATCAAAATGCATTGAAATTTTATCAGCTTTCCAAATAGAATAGTTGAAAAAAATTAAATAATGACCTTCCACATGAAAAGTTGTAAATAAACTTTAAATGGCGTCTAAAAGTACCGTCTGCACCACCGAATATTTTGCAATAAATACCATTGTGTAGCTCGATTTATGATGCAACTTTCATCTGAAGACACCAAAGTGGGCCATTAACACCTTGAAGAGTTATGGAAGAAGTAATGACAATAAATCTCTTTTTTTGCATCGAAAACAAAAAATGGTCGAACAACTGCACTCACATATGGAGATAGCAAGCACTTCTAACAACATGGAAACAAAAGAACTTATCAAAGCCGGTAAAAAAACACTATTTTTTCGTCATTTTCAGACTGCCCCTACCCGCATAACAGTCCCATATGAATTTTCGTCATTTTAGGTAAACATAAGGCTTCAACATAAAAGAGGTTTTGTTCTAGAAATTTCGAAAAAAAATATCAATTCGTGGCTGTCCTATATAAAATATACCTGAATAACAGTCCCATATGTGAAATACCACGGATTTGGTTACTTTTCAATGTTTCTCTCGGCGAAATAGTCTTTGGTTTATTGCTTTGAATCATTTAAATATTTTTTTAACTCCCTTGATGTCGAATGATGCACACTAGTTTTCGAAGGCAGGTCTGAATTTCTTAGGAATGACTTCCTGAGCGAAAAACTATCGGATGCAATAAAAAATCGTAAAAAGATTCAAATTTCAACAATGTGGAATTCATGATATTTTTTTGCAAAAGTATGTTTCTTTTTCTGACAATTGCATTTAGAATTTCAAAAATGATCAAATTTAAGTCTTAGAAAGTAGCTTGGTGAGATAAATATATGTTGTAAGGGACTGTCATGCTAGTAGATTCGAAAAAAGTTTCAAATATGACCGATTAACAGTCCCATAATGAAAAAAAATGGTGCTCTCGACCTTACCAATAACCTAATTTCGAAAATTTCAGGTCTAACTATTTATTATGATAACCTAGAAACGATTTTCGTTTATGCTGAAAGTGGTGGTCACAATTTAAAAATATATTCCAAAACAGAAAAAGCTGATTGTCTCGCTTGCTTATTTTTGTATATGGGACTGTTATGAAAAAAGGGGCGGTAGATTGTTGCAGTTTAACTGACTTCATATTATATCCAAAAATCTATTAACGTATTCGTTTATACCCAGTTTTGCACCAGGTCACAACAAGTTATGCACATCTTACTGTCATTTTAAGAAGTTTATGCGCTAAGTTTTGCATCCGTAATTCCCCAGATTTGATTTAAAATGGACGGTGGAACACTGAAGATTCGTGTGTGAGCGATCGAGGTAGCAAAACACTGACGACGAATTATGTTTGTTCTAGTATGGTAAACCTCAAAACTGAGCGAATGTAGAAAACGAATACGGTAAAAGTATCATATTTTCATCATTTTACAGCCTGGGCTGGCCATACTGAGCTCTTTGATTATAATCAACATTTGTGCCACTTTCTCATTCTTTTTTGATCAATGGGAAAGGATTTTGGTGCCCACTGCTTAGCTCCCGATATAAAAACTATGTAAAGCACGTCTATATTTCATTTTTTTAATCACATTTTTGTGATCCCAAACACAGGGACTGAACCTTCTACTATTGGCATTGATTATGCTTCACAATGATCTATGATCGAAAAATTAATAAGTTACATAGTATATGACCAGGTTGTAAAAGCAACATTCCCATTATTAGTTATATCACTTAAACAATACGATACTCAGAATTTTGGTTAAAATTTAAAGTCAGTTTTGCTGCAAACACTCTACAAAGCACGAAAAAGTAGTGTTTTTTACCTGCTTTGGTAAGTTCTTTTGTTTCCATGTTGTTAGAAGTGCTTGCTATCTCCATATGTGAGTGCAGTTGTTCGACCATTGTTTGTTTTCGATGCAAAAAAAGAGATTTATTGTCATTACTTCTTCCATAACTCTTCAAGGTGTTAATGGCCCACTTTGGTGTCTTCAGATGAAAGTTGCATCATAAATCGAGCTACACAATGGTATTTTTTGCAAAATATTCGGTGGTGCAAACGGTACTTTTAGACGCAATTTAAAGTTTATTTACAACTTTTCATGTTGAAGGTCATTTTTTAATTTTTTTCAACTATTCTATTTGGAAAGCTGATAAAATTTCAATGCATTTTGATGTGCTATTTTATAATTTCCGTTGAGAAACAACAGAGTTATGTAGCTTTGAAAAATGGTTATTTTTTATTTACAAAAAAATCTAACCGAAGCTAACTCAAAAAATAAAAATGTTAGAAATCTGAAAAAATACATGTGTTTTTAAGTCGCAAAAATGAACCAAATTTTTAATTTTGGGGAAAATCTGAAGACCCCCGGCGCAAATTGTCAGATAATAAAAAAAAATCCCCATATGTAATATAAAAAAAATCAACCTCGTGTTCATGTTAGACTGCATAAGTTAGCATTTTTGGATGCATTCTGTATGTAAAAATGTGGTCGAAATTCAGCTTCTCACATTTTTTAAGCGAAAATTCGGGATTTATCATTTTTGTCAAAAGTACACGAACTGAACCTAATGTCATTCATTCAACATCCCAACATCAACTTTGTTTTCAACAATTAAGTGTCTGATTTAATTTCATACAATTATTTGAAAATATTTCCTCAGTTCTTTTTTGTTGGTTGACTGTGCATAATTCATCGGATTTTTTTTCAATTTCCAATTTTGTTTTCTTATTTTGTTTTCTTATTTTGAGTTATTATTTGAAAAATTTTATATGGAGCATTACAAACATTTGTCTTTGGAATCTTAGTAAATTTTTGAAAATATTTTTTTAATTGATTTATGAAACATGGCGATCTGAACAACTCAGATATGAATTTCACTTACCGAACCACACGACTGAAATATGTAGTTGAACATCTCTCCAGACTACAAAGAATGGGGCAGAAGCGACGTTCAGTAGATTACCTTGAAAGTTCATAAATTTTCATTTCCCTCTTCTTATCCCCCACACAGAAACGTAACAGCGACGCTCTGAGTGAAGCCGGCACCAGCGATGTGGACTCCAAGCCGTACCTCAGCCTCGCCTACGCCACCGGCCCATCGTACGATTCCTACTACAGCACGGCCGAGGGAGGACGCCTCAACCCGCTGACGGTGCTGATCGGGACGCCACAGAAGAACGAGCAACGCTGCAATGCGGCCGTCCCGATGCAGGAGGGCGTCAACGGCGGAGAGGACGCTTCCGTCTATGCGAGTGGGCCGTGGGCGTTCATGCTGTCGGGTGGCTACGAGCAGAACTTCATTGCCCATTCCATCGCTTTTGCGTCCTGCATCACCGACATCTGTGACGGAGCATCCAGTTTGGCCGTTTCCAGCTTGGTTTTGCTGCTGGCTGCTCTGACAAAATTGCTGCTGGTTTGAGAAAATGTCTGGAGGGTTACTCAACTTGGAAGAGACCACACTGTAACTACATCCACTACGGTTCAGTGGCCTAACTTTTTTGCCACTTCTACTATCTTAGGACTACGATACTAACTACCCAGTATGACACTGAAGCTCACTGTTCCTTATTTACACTAGTGTTTAGCCGTGTTGGTGAAGGTGTTTTTGTACAACTATTAGATTTTAATTAATAAAAATATGAAAATAATATTTCTCTGATATTTGACTTGCAATATTTATCACATTCTTTAATCTTTTATGTTGGATGATTTCTACCAAACCCTTCGTTTAATAAAATTTTTAATTTTCGACAGTTTTTGTATTAAAAATATAAAAAATAGATTGATTTTAATTTTCTTTTCGCGGAATTCACATCATATTTAACTATTTCAATGATTTTTAATTAACCCATTTGAGACGGCGACTTTTTTCGAACGCGTCCCCCAGGAGCAAAAAATGTTTATTCTTTGATTCGATCAATTTTTATCTGAAAAACATGAATATATTGAAATTTCCAATATTTAATCGCAAATTCCGAAGAAATGTCCAGTGCACACCGTGTGTGCAGTCCGCTCCTCGTAATAAAATTATTTCCAGGAGCCACATTACACACACGGTGTGCAATGGGTAAAAAAAATAAAAATACACAATTTTAAACATATTTATCATTTGTTTCAATTTTTGTTTGGTTAGAAAGAATATAATGCAAAGAATTTTATGTAATCTGGTTTAAACCAGCAATAAGATTTTTTAAACTTTTTCCAATGAAAATGTTTGTGTTTTCGTAATTAAGGACCATGTCAGGACCCTGTCGATACTCAAATTTTTCTACTGTGGAATTTTTCTATTCGAGAACTACTTAAGTTGTCTAGCTTTGTAAGTCCGGCTCACTAACTCTTATGATTATTTAGGAATATATTTCATTAAAAATATCGATTTTAAAATCCAGGGTTTATCACATAATCTTGCGTATGTTTTACTAAATAGCACCTTGAAAGAAGGGTGATTTCTTCTACATTCAATGAAAGCACATAGAAAAAAACGTTAAAATTTCAAAAATGTAAGTACAATATAAAACTACAATTTATTAAAAAATCATTAATGAATTTCATTAACATCAATGATGATAATATTATTTACAAACTCAATAGAGTTAAAGTTTATTTAATTTAATTTTTTTTCAAATAAATTGTTTAAAAGTAACCATTGTTTAGCTTTTTTATCATTCGTTTAGTTGAATAGCTACCGCAAACAATGTTTTCAACTATAAGATACAGGTTCCAAGAACACCTTTGTGAAAGAAGAATTTACTTAAAAATTCCCCGCCAAGGGAAATGATGCACCCAATAGCACGCTCTAAAGCTTGAGAATTTAATTTAGACTTAACAATACATAATTCACACAAACGCTATAGGACAGGTCCTAGATGAATATCAACATCAGTTATTCTTCCCTTACCATAGCCAAAAAAATCACCGACGCACACTTCCACAACAACAACACAAATAGCCAGCTATTGTCTGTGTCGATGAAACGAAACTCTGTCTGCAACTGGGGCAACATGCAACAATTTTCAACTTCAATGGCTTCTAAAATCTTAATGCTTACAGATAATCATACCTCTTGTACATCAAAAGTTTTAAGGTAGATGGGCCACCAAACTGACGTAGTCAGAAAAATTATTGGTTTCACCAGTTATTTTTAAATTTACAAAAACATGCGATTTTCACCCTACTAAGAAAAAGGGGTAAGTTGCAACAAACTCTGTAATTTATGGAAAATCAAATGAAAACGATTGAAAATTCATAGTTTTTGAAACATTTGTGATGTCATAACGCATAAAGCACCAATTGCAGTAAACTTTGGTTTTGTTCGAATTAAATTTTTAATTTTTTCTGACAAAAATGTTTTTAAGAAAAAAGTGTTAATCTTCTGCATACATTTAGGGGTAAAAAATACTACAAAATATTCTATTAGCTCAAATCATAAAAATAAATCTAGGAATGGATGAAATTTTAATGTTAACTGGAGCATAATGCAAAACAATTATATCCCAGCATATGGAAACGCGGTTTATGAGAATTTGTTCCGATTTGCATTTTGTTGCATTTTACCCCAGACGGCTAACTGGATTTTAAAAATATGTATTTAAAAAAATTGAGTGATTGTTCGAAAAATATTTCCACATGATCAATGTTGGTATAGGATGAGGAAACCAGTATAAAGTTTGTAGGTGATAGTATCAAGCCAATCCGTCATACTAGGTAAAGATTTTTACGGCATCGAAAAATGTTAAAAATTGTACATTCATTGTTCGATTTTTCAAATTTTATATGAAAATCAAAAACTTAAAAAAACTATCGAAGGATTCAAGAAACTATGTCATCATCATTTTGTTATCATTAAAAGATAACTTTATCTCATTACATTAAATTAAAAATTGAATCTGTGTGGTGTTATATAAATGTTGCATTCAACCCCGCTGTTGCATGATGCCCCGTTTGACGGTACGTTTACCTATGCTTTACACATTGTATTGGTTCAAGAACCAAAATCATGAAAAAGTTAAAACTACTTCCATTGCACACACGGTGTGCAATCGGTCTTATAGCCTCGGAAAGTCATTGCACACACGGTGTGCAATCCGTCTCGAATGGGTTAAAAATAATCATGAAATGAAGGGTTCATCAAGACGGAATGATTTTGAACCGATATTTTATAACTAAGCGTTCAAACATTTAAATAAATATTTAGTTCTTCCTTCCGTCAGGTTTTCAGAAAAATCTAGGGGGCTGTAACAACATAGAAATTATATTTTTAGTCCACCTTTATTGAAACTAGGTAGTTGAGTCTGCAACAAATCCAGCAACTTAACTTTTTGGTACATTATTTACAAAAAATGGGTATAAAATTTCTTAAGATATCTCTTCCAGCTAGAGTTGATAAATTGAAATAATAACACTTGTACTCAGCTTTAAAATTTGAATTAATTTTTAATTAAATATGGGCCGCTAATTTCAAAAATCAAAATTAAATTCATATTTAATTTTTGAATTTCTAGGCTAAATTCTCAAATTTCAGTTATATGTAAATGTATAAGGCTTCAAATTTGTAGCAAACATTTGAATTTTAAATTTGCTTCAATCTTGTTTGGTTCGCCCTATTCATTGGGTACTACAGTTTACAAAATATCTTATACCGTATTTGTTTATGCCGAGTGTTGCACTAGTGTTGCACTGGTGCACCACTAGGTGCTGTCAAACTATTTGTATATTCGGACAGTGTTGCACTAGATTTGACCTGGTGTTGCACTGCCATCGGGCGGTGTTGCCCCGAAAATTTTGTCAGTGTTGCGAGAGAGCGTGTGAGTGAGCGAGGTAGCAATACACTGGCGACGATTTTTGTTTGTTTTTATCGGGAACGGTGGGACACTCCACGAGTGGAGAAAACAAATACAGTATTAGAGACTTATGCTCGATTTAATATCCTTGGCACTAGAAGAAAATGGAGAGTTCATTTCAACTCACCGTGGTTAATTTAGGGGTACACGAAGCAAAAAGATCGTTTGAAGTCTTCAAGAATAGCTTAGACTTTGAAAGTTTTCCAGTCAAGCCATGCTTTGTTAGTTTTTTGCCACTCATGAAACTATTATCAAACAACGACTGAGATAAAGTTTAGTTCTTTCAGAAATGGGACAGTTAAGAAGGCGTGAAAGATTTCTACTTTATTCTTGGTATCCTCCATCTGCCCCCATTTTTTTAGTCATGGTACTGACTAGTTTTTCCACTTATACTTCGCTAAATCTCTATTTTGGGCGGCTGCGCCCTTTTCCTTCAATTTCCGCTTCTTTTTGGCACAATTCTCTTAGAAAGAAACTGGGGGCAATTTGGTGGATTCAGCTGTTTTGAAATCAGCAAAACTTGATTATTTTTGTGCCACTAAAAACTTTTTTACCTGAATGTCTGCTGAAAAAATCTGACAAAAAAGAAGCAAAACCATCATGAGTTTGAATTCAAAATATAATCGGTTAGTTTAGATCGTAGGTTGTGAAATATACATACAAGAGTTTTTTTAGCTTTTAAAATCAGTGAAACCAAAGTTTTAATTTTGAAAATAGTTGTTTTTTCCCACAGAAGCAGAATCTTGACAAATTATTTCATTTTTTTTAAACAACCAGCAAATACATACTTTAATTTGCTAGGGACTTTACCTCGAGCAGAAATGTTATAGGATTCAACCGCTAGATTCAACTGCTGAAATTTGTTTGAAAAGGGAATTTTCATAAGTTTCGTCATCCATCAGAAATCACCTGTCTGATTGCTTCTGTTGAGTGTACGATACACTCACTGGGCAGCACCGAACACCCCTGCTGGAAAGGAAGCAACTTTCAAAACCGTGATAGCCGATGTCATGTCGTGACAGCGGATGTCAACGTAAAGGGAGAAGATTTTTTTTTTTTTTTTTTTTTTGTATCGTTTATTTAGAGAGGGATTAACCTAGTGTTTTCACCCTCTAGTTTAAGTTTACAGTTTTACAATTTTTCAAATATCTTTGAACAATTCACTTAATTTCAGGAATCTAATTAATTTTTCTTCACTTTCTTTGCTATTTTGTAGTATAACCTCTAATCCTCCTTCTGGTAATATATCCTGTCTGAGCTCACAATATTTTCGACATTCTGTTAGAAGATGTTTCACTGTCATTGTCACGCCACAAGTGCAGCAAATTGGTGCCTCTTTTCCTTCCAGGACATGTTGGTGGGTGATATGCGTGTGACCAGTTCTCAGCCTGGTGAAAATTTTCTGCTCCTTTCTCGTTGCGATGTCTGTCCATTTCCCTGTAGTCGATTTTATTTCCCTTAAAGCGGTATCCTGTTCGTGTCTCCAGTTTCGTCCGTGCGTTTTCCACAATTGCTGTCGTACCCATTTCAGCGCGTCCGCTTTGGGGGTATTCATCCGCAGCATTTCGCCGTCTCGTCCTAAGTTAGCAAGTTGGTCTGCTTTTTCGTTTCCGAAGATTCCAACGTGGCTAGGGATCCATACAAGCGTAGCATTTTTTGCATTTTGATGTTGCTGGATGCTCTGAATTATTGGGTGCTTTACTCCGCTTTCGAGAGCTGTTAGCACACTGGCCGAGTCCGTGTAGATCACTGTTGCTGTATTTGCCTGCTGAAGTGCCAATTTTATTGCTGTTGCTTCCGCCGAAAAAATGGAAAATGTGTTTGGCAACTGTTTCGAAATATTTTCTTCTGATGAACTGAATACGCCTATACCAACTTTTCCATTGGCTAATGATCCATCAGTAAATAATTCTTTTCTGGAACTGTATATCGTGTTTTTAAGATGAGCAAACATGGCTGTAGCTGAATTTTTGTTTCCTCCAATTTTGAATCCTCTTTTTACAGTCCAATCAATTTTTAAGGATATATCTCTCAAATCTGTGCTATTTTCCGAATGGAGCTTCAAAATGGGGGGGATTTTGTTATTGGTGATATTTTCAAGTAGTGAATTTGCTCTGTTCAGGATATAATTTTCATTATAGCTTACTCTTTCGGATATCCAAATGGCTTTTCTTGCCCAATTTTCCGCTACAAGAAGTTCGAAAGGTAGCACGCCGTTCTCTACATATAAAGCTTTTATTGGGGTGGTGTGGAACGCACCTGATACCGTTCTCAACATGTTGTTATAGGTTGTTTTTAATTTTAATATTTCATAGGGCTCAAAAAATTCCCAACCGTAGAATAATTTGGATATCACAGTTGCAAATCCAATTTTCGAAAGAGTCTCTCTACTACCAAATCGGCTGATTACTTTGAGAAATCGTATTCTTGCTTCACAATCTATTTGAAGTGTTTTAATGTGAGAATTGGCATTCCCTTTCTGGTTTATGTTTATGCCCAATATGCGAGTTATTCGTTTTCTCGGTATTTCTACCCCATTTGCATTCAGCATTTTCATTCTGAAAAAGTGATGGCGACCTTTTGTACCAGAGCATGTGTGTAAAAGCGCACTCTTTCTGGCATTTATTGAGAATCCATTTTTCTCTGCCCATTTCATTGTAGCATCGATTCCCTTTTGTAAATTTTTGCGGCAGACAGCTGCAAATTTACTTCTACAGATCAACAAGATATCATCTGCATAAATTAATATTGTGATATTTCTGGGAATATGTTCAAAAACTGTATTGATCACCAGTAGGAAAAGTGTTGGAGAGATGACTGAGCCTTGAGGCACTCCAGTTTCTTGTGGCCGAGCAGAGGACATGGCTCCATTGACTCCCACTCGAAACGACCGGTTTTGAAGAAATTTTCTTACCATTTGATAAGTTCGATTTCCGATCTTTATCCTTACTAACGCTTGTAAAATGCCTTTTCGCCAAGTTTTGTCAAAAGCTTTGGAAATATCGAGTGAAACTAGTTCTGAATGTTTCCTCTCATGGCGGTGCTCAGTTAATACGTCTTTCAATTGGCTGAGGTAACTAGTGGTACCTCTACCACTACGGAAAGCATGTTGATTGCGATGTAAAACATTATTTTCCTCCAAGAAATACTGGAGTCTGCGGTTTATCATTCTTTCGTAAGTTTTCGCTAAGCATGAAGTAAGTGCGATTGGACGAAAATTTTCTGGATCGCTGGGTTTGGGAATTGGAATAACTATACTTTCCCTCCATTCGATTGGATAATCTCCCCTTTGCCATAAATCATTGAAAGACTTAAGTATAACTCTTTTCGCGATTGGTGGCATATTCGTAATCATACTATATGTTATTTCGTCCGGTCCGGTGGCTTTCCCAACACATTTACTCAGAGCTGAATTTAATTCTGCACCTGAAAAGTCGGTGTCCATAAATTCATTGTTCGAAATAAATGGTGGAAGTTCTATGTTTAGATCTGGATGACTGTTTTGAGTGAAATTTTCTTGGAAGTTGTCTGCGATGTGATTGGCTATCTTTTGTGGATCTTCAGTGTACTCTCCTCTTATCGTCATTTTTATTATCTGAGATGTTTTCTTTCCCGTTATTTTGCCAAATCTTTGCCACATTTCGGAGGTTGGAGTGTGGGCGTTGAAAGAACTGGCAAACTCTTCCCAGGGTTTCTTTTTACCCTTTTGGACCGCATCCCTTGCTTCGGCTCTAGCATGTCTAAAATTTTCGTTTCTATCTCCCCAATTATCGTCGGTTCTTGATGTTTTGCGTAAAATCTTCCATTTTTCTTTCCTGTTTCGAATTTTTGCTTCAATTTCCTCTGTCCACCACGAAGCGTATTTTGGAGCAGTGTTTCCCGTTGTACGCGGGATTGCGCGTTTTGCGGTTTCAAAAATGGCTCTAGTAATATTACTTATTTTTGGTAGCATTATAGAGAGCAGTTCGTCGCTTATGTCTTGCTGGTATTTCTCCCAATTAGCTTCTTTGATTTTCCATTTTTTAACAGTAGGCAGATTCTCAAATATTCCATCAAGCATAACTAAGATAGGAACATGATCACTGTTAAAGGGTTCAGAGTGGGTTGACCATTTTAATCTACTAAGGATTGATGTGGATGCAAAGGTGATATCGATTGATGTATCCTGATTATTTTGAGTTGGACTAAATCTAGTAATTGAACCGTCGTTAAGTGCAACCATTTCGTTTTCAGCTGCCCAATCAAAAATCATTTCACCCATCGGATTTGTTGAATTGTCCCAAGCAATATGACGACCGTTAAAATCTCCTCCTATTAAAAAAGGGGGGTGGAGATTTTCTACTAAAGATCTCAGCGCTTCCTTTGCCATGTTAGAATATCCTGTTTTATAGTGGTTGTAAACGCAGACTAAAGTTACTTTTAATGGAGAAAGTAACCTGACTGCTACCGCTGGAATGCGTGGATCGAGGTCAATGATTTCGTGTGGTACTTGTTTCAATACTCCAAGTACCGCATGCCCTTTTTTTGAATTTGGTTTAAATTTAGATGTATAAATATTATAGTTACGTTCCCAAAAAGTACTATAAGTATCAGTGAGTGTTTCTTGCAACATTATACTTATCGGTTGTTTGTTCCAGACCATTTTCGTGAGCTCCACTTCATTCCTCCAAAATCCTCGTATATTCCACTGCAGTATCAGTTGCTGACCTCTAGATCTCGCGGATCGAGGCGATGGCGCTGCATGGGTGGGTGGGTGCGTATAACTTCTACTGGTTCCTTCGCCGGGGTCAAAGTGTGTTGATATGTTCGCCCTCCCTGGTGTTAGCGAATTGTGGGTGGTGTGTTGTAGCGAATTTTGTGATGACCTAGGAAGGGTGAGCGAGTTTGAAACTGTTCGGTCTGAATTGATAAGGGAACTTACTTGCAAGTGCCCCGGTTGCCCCCGTACGGCACGCTCTCGACGAACATCTGGCGTCCCAGGATCATGCCAAGCAGCCGACGGGGGGCGAGGGCTTTGGGACATCGTTGCGCCTATCTGGGCTGTGGGAGAAGGTTCACCCTCTACGGGTATGAGGATTGCGTCCCGGAGGGCTAGCCTACCAACCCACATATTACCCGGGATCCCTACTTCACTTTCGGAGATCCCGTGCCACAGATGGCCTGGTAGCTCCGTGATTTTGTTGTTTATGTTGCTGATGTTGTTGGTGGTTGGTGATGGTGTGTCGATCATTTGCTTTGTTGTTTTATATGCTGCTATCATTTCACTTCCGAAAAAACTGCTCGTTGGTTTCCTCCATGCTTTCGTCGGAATCATCTAATGTTGCTTGCTCTTCTTCATCTTCATCATCATCTTCAGTTTCCGTTTGTTTTGCGTTCTTGTTTTTCTTCTTAATGGCTAAAGGGGATAGTGGTCCTCGTTTTCCTGTTTTCTCACCAGCATTTTTAGACTGTTGTTGATTTTTACTTGTTTGCCTCGTTGCCATTGGAGATGGCGGGTTCATCTGTGTATTTACTTTTTTCGGAACATTTTTGGGAACTTGGAATCCAAGTTTTGGCTCTTGATCTTGATTTTGTTGTTTTTTTAAGTTGTTGTTGAGCTGCAGCATGAAATTGCTCTGGCTGTTGTTGTTGATTAGCAACAGGAGTTGTCATTCCAGATGCTGGAGATCCAACTCGGCTGCGATCTTTGTTTGGTGTCATTGTTGGGGAAATATTGTGTTCGCGGAAGTAGTTTTTTACTCTTTCCTTGTATAAGGAAAATTCGGCTTCAATCTTCGAATATTGTTCGCTTTCTTTCATTAGGATTTCAATTTTTTCAGTCAGAGTTTTCACGTTCGTTAATAGAGATTCAATGATTTTATCTTTCTTGACACTGTCCGCATCGGTGACCGATGCATAAGTGGGTCTAGCGTTTGACATGCTAACCTTTTTCCTAGCTTCAGCCCAGGAAATGGACTCATCCGTTTTTACGCGAATGACCGCTTCCTCATGGCGATACAGAGGGCATTTCCTCCCCGCCGCGGAGTGTTCGTTATTTTCTTCAGGACAGTGTGGGCATTTGAATTTTTCTGTGCATGTGTTTTCGGTGTTTGAGTGATTACCGGCACATCTAGTACAGCGCGTTTTCCCTTGACACCTTTTTTTGGTATGCCTGTACTCCAGACAATTCCTGCAAATCATAGGACTTTCATAGTAGGTACGAACCGCAACTTTCATCCACCCGAAGTACACTTCTTGAGGAAGACGTGTACTGCCGAATGTTAAAACCATTAAAGGTGTATTAACAGGTTTCTTATCGACAAATTTTGTAATTTTCCTGACGGCAGTAACTCCCTGGTTTTTGAGTTGTTCTAAAATTTCATCTTCCGATAAGTTGGTTGATTCCGGCTGGAAAACTATTCCCAATGTTTTGTTGAGTCCGGGATGATCGAAAATATCCACCGTTGTATTATTATCGAGAACCTTTATTTTCTTCAATTCATCCGCTAGCTTGATATTGAAGGTGCTGAGGGTGTAACTCAACCCTCTTCCATCGATCGACATCTCTACCTCTTTTTTAAGCGGTTTTCCCAATTTACTCTCGATTATTGATGAGAACCAAAATGGATTGTTTGGTAAGGGGTTAGGATTTTCTGCTGCGCGTTTAACCATAAGAAAAATTTTGCGACCGTCAAATGTTGACGAACGCATATAGGGGGGGATTGGAGATGAATCCACATCTACTGTGGAACCCCCATCCCCGGGGGACGCGCCGGGCATGGCGCTTTAAATTTGCACACTTTTTTTACCAGATTCACTTGCGATAATCAATAGGGAAGTAGGAAGAGTACCCTAATAACCCAAATTGGAAAGGGAGCCCCACCCACCCCTCACTTCCGTTTCCGTTTTCAGCGATAACTACAACTATCGCTACCAGGCGACCAGGTTCGCTAGGGCGTGTTTGCTATCACCACCAAACACTCAAGCACGTGTTTTCAGTAGAGCTTTCCTGCTCTATTTTTCACTCCCGCCACTGCGCATGCGAAACGCTACGCTCTTCTTTTATTTCTCTCGCTCCCGTTCACTTTGACCCGTAAGCTTTTTATGGCAAGAGCGAGCTTTTGCTTCGCTGCTAACCACTATTATTCACTCTCTCTGTTTCGAACTACTCAACTGTTCTGCTTGTTTGTCTTCGTAAACACTACCGCGCGCCAAAACAATTTCGAATTTTTTAGCCCTTCACTTAGGCTGCCCGATATACGGGACTTCACGCACACTATTTCGTGCTCACTGTATAGAAATCTATTGGGGACTATCTATATGTGCTTTACCCGAGGGGAATTATCGAAACAGTATCACTCCTATAAATCTCTCCTGTGCTCACTTCACTGAGTTATACTTTCAAAACACCATAAACCGGATGTTCATGCGCAAGCTTAACGATAATTAATACCCGTTTGTCACTTCCGACATGCGATTCTAGGAAAAATTCTCCGCCGAACGATTTGATAGAACTGCCTCTTACCACTGTAATTCTGAAACTTCAAGGGAGACAATGGGAGAAGATGAGTCATCATTTTGCGTGCGAATTTAAGAAGTGCAAGACGTTCTATTCTAAATCGTTAAAATTACATTTTCCTTTAAGTGGAGTAATAAGTATCTTCTTTATACAAAAGTTTATATTATAAACTCAAACCTGTAAGTAGAGAACGATATTTGTAGTTTAAATTATCTTAACATATATTCAATCGTACATTAGGCAAAAGGGAAGAAAACTAAACCACGTGAGGTTTTGAAAAGGATCAATCGGATCCAACATTTCATTTGGAATCGTTTCTCTGGATTTAAAATCAATCGAAGTTTGTGATTCCGTAAGTACAAAGAGAAACTAAAATTGGTAAAACATATTAAAAAGAATATTTCACTAAAATTTAGACCACTTAGCAAAAGTAACCTTCATAGACCGATCAGACTTTGCATACCGGTAGTCATTCAAGCTACAGTCTTTGGAAAAATATACTAAATGTAAGTCACCACTATTTGTATTAAACATAAACCTTAATAATTTGCTAAACGAATAAATTATATTTTAGCTTCAAGCTGCTAGAAAAAGAACGCTGCTTTGAGGAGTTTATTTTACCACAACAAACTTGAAGATTTACACACCAGACCAGACATAACCTCAAAAAAGATGCCTGAATTGGGACGCGAGCCGGAGAAGTCAAAGCCGGAAAAGGCAAAGCCGGAGAAATCATTGCCGGAGAAGTAATTACCGGAGAAGTCAAAGCCGGAGAAGTCAATGCCGGAAAAGGTCGACAACAATAATTGCGTACTTTGTGAGGATACGGACAGCGCGGATGATATGGTTCAGTGTGACGGTTGTAGCTTCTGGAGTCATTATGTTTGTGCTGGGGTCACTGAAGCCATCGCATCCCTACCGTGGAAGTGCGCTAAATGTAGCAATGAGCTACAAGTACCGAAGATTAGGAAGCCGGTGAAGAAAACTGCTTCCAAACGAAACGGTAGTACCAAGAGTGAAGTTTGTACGGATGCTGGGAAGTCTCAGAGTACCGGATCTATTCAAGAATCGCTGTCTGCCCTCGAAAAGGAAACCGCTGCAATCGAGCAGCAATTGCTGGAAGAGAGGAAACTGCATCAGAAGCGGATGGAGTTTCAACGTACGGTCATCGCAAAGAAACGTGAATGGCAACAAAAGCAATTGGATGAAAAGCTGCTTTTGGAGAAGCAACAGTTGGAAAACGAGTTGGCCGATCATAAGGAATTTCTTGTCCGTCAGAAGTCGATGCGGGAGCAGTTTCAGCAAATGAAAGCTGAATTGAGCCAGGAGTATGCCGATGAAAGTGAAGATGAATCTGATCCGGATACTGCCTCAGGCAAAACGGAACGTTGGGTAGACGCTCACCGTGATGTTAGGGGAGCTTTTCCCAAGAAATTGGCCACCGGAGAAATCTCTATGGACACGATTTTCTGTCAACGAGGAAATAAACAAAACGACGATTTGAAGAAGCACGATTTGTTTCCCGAACAACGTCAGCAGGTCAATTCATCACTATTACCTGAACAAGGACCACCTAGAATGGCTTCGAGAATGGTTTCTGGGATATATCCGGAAGAAAACGCAGCAGAATTTTCGCCTTACTTCCACGAACTGGAGGAACGTTTCGATTTGACAGCAAACGAACGAAGTGTCATAAGAAACATCCTAGAGCGAAGAGATCGAACTGATCCGGAAGTCCATCTACGAACTTTGAATGCCATGGGACCGACGAAAGAGCAGTTAGCTGCACGTCAGGCGGCATCAAAACACTTGCCTGTATTTCGAGGGGAGCCAGAAGTGTGGCCATTCTTCATAAGTTGTTATGAAACTACAACCGCAGCTTGCGGTTTCACGAACACCGACAACCTGAAACGCCTTCAGGATAGCTTGCAGGGCCTGGCAAAAGAAGCTGTTCAAAGTCGACTACTGCTACCTGAATCCGTGCCGGAAGCGATCGAAGATCTACGCCAACTTTTCGGAAATCCCGAGAAAATTTTGAAGTCCCTCTTAGCAAAAGTTCGCAAAGCTCAAGCTCCTCGTACTGATAGACTTGAGACATTTCTATACTTTGGTATCGCGGTTAAACAACTATGTGACCATCTGGAGGCAGCAAAGCTGCATGATCACATGAGCAATCCTATGCTCGTCGGAGAGCTGGTCAACAAGCTGCCGTCGGATTATCAGCTGTCATGGGTCCGTTACAAAAAACGGAACGTAGGAACTCCTCTTCGAATGTTCACGAATTTTATGAACGAAATTGTTGCGGAGGTGTCTGAGGTAGCAGACTTTGAAGGCGAGCGTTCCTCAAGTAGGGTTTCCAACGACGTGGGGCGAAACAAGCATAAGAAGAAGGAGCATGTAAATGCGCATGATGCGAAGGTGGCTGCAGCTACGCAGAGTTATGTGGTACCTAGAACACGAAAATCTTGTCCGATGTGTAAGAGAACGGACCATAAATTGAGATTCTGCGATGATTTTTCTTCGCTTCCACTTGCTGAGCGCCGAAAGTTAGTAGACAGATTGAAACTATGTTTAATTTGCCTAAGCGACCACGGTAAAGTTAAATGCACCTTCAAAGGGAAGTGTAATGTTGCTAATTGTAAAGCGAGCCATCATTCACTTCTGCATTGCATAGAAGAAACAGTGCACCATGCCGTAGCCGAATGCAACGTCCATTTCAAAGTATCTCGCACGGTTATTTTCGCATGATTCCGATAACGCTTTACTACGGAGAAAGGTCAATACACACTTTAGCGTTTCTTGATGAGGGAGCGTCCACTTCACTGGTTGAAAATTCGATAGCCAAATCTCTGAATGCGAAGGGAATCCATGAACCATTAGTCATCCTGTGGACCGGCAATATTAAGCGCCACGAAGACAGCTCAAGGAAAATTGATTTCTTAGTATCCGCTCTAGATTCCGAACAGAAATTTAAATTGAATTCAACCCATACCGTTGACGAATTGAAACTTCCCCGCAAAACGGATAGTACCCATAAAACTATGGAAAAGTATCGTCATCTGCAAGGAATTCCGTTACCACAAATTGAACTCGAAGTGCCTAGAGTGCTTATAGGACTTGACAATTTGCACCTATTTGCTCCTTTGGAATCCAGGGTAGGCGGTCCTGGTGAGCCAATCGCCGTACGCTCTGCGCTAGGTTGGACAATATACGGTCCCGACTCTCAGAAGAAATCTCATCGTCATCATATCAACCACCATCTAATCCAATCCATTAGTAATCGAGAATTACACGATCTGATGGGAGCCTTTTACGCTCTGGAAGAAGTCCCATCACCACACGTGAAGTTCGTAGAGCCAGAAGACATTAGACGAGCTCGTGAGATTCTCGAAGCAACCACCGTGCGGATAGGAGATAGGTTCGAAACGGGGCTGTTGTGGAGCCAGAAACCGAATTTTCCCGACAGCTTTCCCATGGCATCGAAGAGAATGGCAGCTCTGGAACGCCGGCTTTCTCGTGATCCGAAACTGCAACAAGCTGTCCGTCAGCAAATAGAGGAGTATTTGAAAAAAGGTTATTGTCACAAGGCGACCCAAGGTGAGTTAGAAAATACTGATCCCTCGTCCATCTGGTACCTCCCCCTAAATGTTGTGCTAAACCCAAAAAAGCCACTCAAAATACGTCTGGTTTGGGATGCTGCGGCCACTGTCCAAGGTGTTTCGCTCAATTCCAACTTGTTAAAAGGCCCCGACTTGTTGTCATCGCTCCCTGCAGTAATTTGCAAATTCCGAGAAAGAAAAGTAGCCGTGGGAGGCGATATAAGGGAGATGTATCATCAGCTCCAAATTAGAGAAGCTGATAAACAAGCTCAACGATTTTTATACCGATTTCCTCAAGAAGAATCTCCTACTGTTTTTGTAATGGACGTAGCCACCTTCGGTGCCACAAGTTCCCCGTGCTCGGCACAATTTGTGAAAAACATCAACGCAAAAGAATTTTCCACAAGTCATCCTGAAGCAGCCGACGCGATAATTAATCGCCATTACGTAGACGACTACTACGATAGCTTTGACTCAGAAGATGAAGCTATTCAGCGGGCGAAGGATGTGCGGTTTATCCACTTGAAAGGAGGTTTTGAAATCACTAATTGGACATCAAACTCCCCGGAAGTTCTGCGAAATTTGGGCGCTCACGCTGGGTCCAAAGAGCAGGTTGTTCATCTGCATCGGGATAAGTTGACACAACACGAGAGAGTTCTTGGAATCGCTTGGGACACTCAACTGGACGTATTCTCCTTTGCTATTCCCGCCAACGTGTCATCTACATCAACGGAACGACCCACTAAAAGATCGGTTCTTAGTACGGTCATGTCCCTCTTCGATCCGATTGGCTTTCTGGCACCATTCACCGTTTTGGGCAAGATGCTCATTCAAGATCTGTGGAGAACGGGATGTCAATGGGATGAGCCAATTGATTCGGATTCTTTGGTTAAGTGGAACCAGTGGATTGCAGGATTTTCTATCGTGGAAAACATCAGGGTACCCAGAAGCTATTTTGGAAATACATCGTCGGATCAATTCGGTGAAATACAACTGCATATTTTCACGGATGCCGGAGAAAACGCATTTGGTTGTGTCGCGTATTTGAGAATTTCAGTAGAAAATGTCGTAAAATGTTCTTTAGTAATGGCACGTTCTAAAGTTGCTCCGATTAAGCAGCTTTCAATCCCGCGACTTGAGTTGAAGGCAGCAGTTCAAGGTGCAAATTTGGGAAACACCATCAAGAATAATCATTCGCTTCACGTAGATCAAATTTTTTATTGGACGGACTCACGTACAGTCTTGTCGTGGATCCAATCAGATCAACGCAAATATCAATCATTTGTTGCTTTTATAATCGGTGAAATTTTAAGCCTAACGAAGCTGACTGATTGGCGATATGTTCCGTCCAAAATGAATGTGGCCGATTTATTAACGAAGTGGGGCCTCTTATCGAACCTCTCCGATGAAAGTCCTTGGTTCCGGGGACCCGATTATCTCTACCTCCCCCCGTCAGAATGGCCTCAACAGAATCTGCCATCAGCGAATACGAAGACGGAAATAAAAGTAGTCCATCTTTTCCATGGAATCGAGCTTCCCAACAGTCTCATCGATGTTTCAAGGTTCTCAAAATGGAACGTAGCGGTTCGAACTGTAGCATGCGTCCTTCGTTTTATCTCCAACTGCCGTCGCAGGCGTAAAGGCCAACCTATAGAAGCCGTGTTGACAACTGTAAAAATACAGAAAATTATTAAAGTTGAAATTCCCTCTGAAAAATTACCTTTGAAACAAGATGAACATCAGCGTGCCGAAATTGTACTTTTTAAATTGGCACAAAGCGAAGTTTATTCAGAAGAGATTAAAATTCTCAAACGCAACGCAAATCTTCCCTCTACTAAGTGGATACCGTCAACTGGGGCAACATGCAACAAATTTCAACTTCAATGGCTTCTAAAATCTTAATCCTGTCAAATAATCATACCTCTTGTACATCAAAAGTTTCAAGGTAGATGGGTCACCAAACTGACGTAGTCAGAAAAATTATTGGTTTCTCCAGTTATTTTTAAATTTACAAAAACATGCGATTTTCACCCCACTAAGAAAAAGGGGTAAATTGCAACAAACTCTTTAATTTATAAAAAATCAAATGAAAACGATTGAAAATTCATAGTTTTTGATTCATTTGTGATGTCATAACGCATAAAGCACCAATTGCAGTAAATTTTGGTTTTGTTCGAATTAAATTTTTAATTTTTTCTGACAAAAATGTTTTTAAGAAAAAAAGTGTTAATCTTCTGCATACATTTAGGGGTAAAAAATACTACAAAATATTCTATTAGTTCAAATCATGAAAATAAATCTAGGAATGGATGAAATTTTAATGTTAACTGGAGCATAATGCAAAACAATCATATCCCAGCATATGGGAAGCGATTTATGAGATTTAGTTCCGATTTGCATTTTGTTGCATTTTACCCCAGACGGGTAACTGAATTATAAAAATATTTATTTAAAAAAATTGAGTGATTGTTCGAAAAATATTTCCACATGGTCAATGTTGGTATAAGATGAGGAAACCAGTATAAAGTTTGTAGGTGATATTATCAAGCCAATCCGTCATACTGGGTAAAGTTTTTTACGGCACCGAAAAATGTTAAAAATTGTTCATTCATTGTTCGATTTTTCAAATTTTATATGAAAATCAAAAATTTAAAAAAAAACTATCTTAGGATTCAAGAAACTATGTCATCATCATTTTGCAATCATTAAAAGATAACTTTATCTCATTACATTAAATTAAAAATTGAATCTGTGTGGTGTTATATAAATGTTGCATTCAACCCCGCTGTTGCATGATGCCCCGTTTGACGGTACCGATGGAAAAATCAAGTCCGTTATTCAAACTAGTTCCATTAATTGATTCCAACGGCGTGCTACGAATGGAAGGACGCACTGAAAAGGCCGAATTCTTGCCATTTGATCTCCGGTTTCCTATCATTCTGCCAAGAATTCATTACGTTTCTGAGCTTCTTGTCCGCCAATACCACGAACGATACGGACACGGGTTCAGAGAATCTGTTAAGAACGAGATAATGCAGCGATTTGTCATAAATGGTTTGACATGTGGTATGTGGTGCAAAATGAGAAAATGTATGCCGGAGACTCCACGTATGGCCTCTTTACCTATACAACGACTTACTCCTTTTAAAAGACCATTCACCTTTGTCGGCCTGGATTATTTGGGCCCTATCGAAGTTGCCGTTGGACGAAGAAGAGAGAAGCGCTGGGTTGTTGTATTCACCTGTTTGGTCGTAAGAGCAGTGCATTTGGAGGTGGCGCACAGTTTATCCGCGCAGTCATGCCTTATGGCCATTCGACGTTTCGTAAACCGCCGCGGCCCACCTTCAGAATATTTTTCTGATAACGGTACGAACCTGCGTGGAGCAAGTAAAGAAATTACACAACAAGTTCGAGACATCCAAACTGTTTGTGCCGACGAATTCACTAGTGCCACCACCAGCTGGCATTTTATACCTCCAGCAACGCCCCACATGGGAGGAGCGTGGGAGAGGATGGTGCGCTCCGTGAAAAGCATCATGGGAGCTCTCGACGATGGTCGTAAGTTGAACGACGAAATTCTATTAACAACACTCGCCGAAGCAGAAGATATCATCAACAGTCGCCATTTGACTGTAGTGTCACAGGAAGCAGGCAATGAACCATTCTGTCCGAACAGTTTTCTACGTGGTTTGAATCCAAACGAATCGCAAGAGGTCATCAAGCCAACGAATCCAGCAGAAGCGCTGCGTGACTCCTACAAAAGGTCGCAGGAATTTGCTGACGTACTGTGGAAAAAGTGGATTAAAGAATATGTGCCAATTGTTAATCAACGAGCGAAATGGTTCTCCGAAACGACTCCGCTGCAAAAGGGTGATCTCGTGTACATCGTGGAAGGAAATCGACGAAAAGCTTGGGTACGCGGTATCATCGAGCAACCTATCGTTTCCAGTGATGGTCGCATACGCCAGGCCATGGTGCGCACGACAGGAGGAGTATTCAGACGCGGAACGGCAAATCTTGCTGTACTCGAGCTCACAGCTAACACTGATGCAGCAGAAATGGTGGCTCCAGAGAGCTTTTCTGGCCCGACGTTTGATATTAGTGGTAACTCTGCTCCGATTAAGACGACGACTTCAGGGATCTAATCTGGACCAGGTTTACGGGTGGGGGATTATTGAGTGTACGATACACTCACTGGGCAGCACCGAACACCCCTGCTGGAAAGGAAGCAACTGTCAAAACCGTGATAGCCGATGTCATGTCGTGACAGCGGATGTCAACGTAAAGGGAGAAGATGAGTCATCATTTTGCGTGCGAATTTAAGAAGTGCAAGACGTTCTACTCTAAATCGTTAAAATTACATTTTCCTTTAAGTGGAGTAATAAGTTTCTTCTTTATACAAAAGTTTATATTATATACTCAAACCTGTAAGTAGAGAACGATATTTGTAGTTTAAATTATCTTAACATATATTCAATCGTACATTAGGCAAAAGGGAAGAAAACTTGACCACGTGAGGTTTTGAAAAGGATCAATCGGATCCAACATTTCATTTGGAATCGTTTCTCTGGATTTAAAATCAATCGAAGTTTGTGATTCCGTAAGTACAAAGAGAAACTAAAATTGGTAAAACATATTAAAAAGAATATTTCACTAAAATTTAGGCCACTTAGCAAAAGTAACCTTCATAGACCGATCAGACTTTGCATACCGGTAGTCATTCAAGCAACAGTCTTTGGAAAAATATACTAAATGTAAGTCACCACTATTTGTATTAAACATAAACCTTAATAATTTGCTAAACGAATAAATTATATTTTAGCTTCAAGCTGCTAGAAAAAGAATGCTGCTCTGAGGAGTTTATTTTACCACAACAGCTTCGATACCGGCTTTACAGCTTACGCACTCTGAAACTAGCAAACATTTGTTGTTTGAGGTTAGGTTTTAATAGTCAAAGCTATGCAGTACTTTTAGCGTATCGGAGAAAACAATGCTGAACATTTCGGCGATCTACACTTAGTTTTACGTTTATTGAAAATTGATTTGGTATTGCCCATAGTACTTTGAAATATAACAGGTTAACCTCATTTGGCAGCTCCGTGTATGTACACGGCATTCCTACTACAAACAAAAATAGTTGTGAAATATTACTGGTTTTTTATGGAACAGAAATCAAAATTGTTAATTTTGTCTTTATTAGCCGTTTGTTTCTTCTGAAAAGTGCTTTAAATCAAAGATTGATTCTCAGAGGTCATATGGAACGGTAGGTAATGTATGATAAAATCAACGAAAAAAATTCCTGCATTCTTAGCAAGTATTTTATGAAATAAGCAGTGCACATAATATTTCGATGACTTTTAGTCGTTATGTGAGATTACTTTGGAAATTTTCATAAGAACTGGCTATCACATTACAAAAAGCAACAAAATTTTTGTTTTCCAGTCACCAAAAACCCACCAAATCAAACTTTTTACTAATTCAAAGAGCCAAACATAGTTGATGGTATTAAAGAGCATAAGCTCATATTTTTTTCAAAATTTTATTACTTACCAATTCTTTAAAAAATAAGATTTTTAGATGAATTCCATACATTTGCTAAAAATTCTCATAACTATTTTTTGGAGCCTTTCACCAACACAGTTGAAGAGGGCGGAATAGCCTACCTTGTCTATTTCAAAGTACTTTGGGTATGGCCTTGACTTTCCTGATAACCCTTAACCGTAGTGGCCGATCATGTGTTTCACTCAAACGTATGATTCGAAGCTTTTGGACATTTTTGACAGTGTTTGCATACTTTTTCACCATTCACGTACAGACATTTTACGAATAATAAAAAGATTTCAAAAATATATAAGGCCGGATAGTACTTTTCACAGGCAACGAAATGCTATCAAAACTTCGTATGTCCGATAACTAAGATATGAGCTATCAGCAAAAGAAAGTGTCCCATATCTGAATGAACTAAATAAGCTTTTCCTAAGGATCCGGCGCTGATTGTCCGGTGTCCGGTTTTTACTAGCTGCCAGCCAAGGTATTCGACAACTGCGTTTCAGCGGCTTAATTACGCTGCCACGAGCTTCTAGGCCTGCCTCTTCTTCGATGCCCATCTGGATTTCACTAAAGCGCCTATCTACAAATCTCGTTTTCAACTCTTCGCAGCGTGTGACCAACCCATTGTCATAGCTACAATTCCAGATTTTAACATTTGAATCTCCTGGATGGAGAACGCATCCTAATTCGACCATCCATCATCAAACTCCCATCAAATTAAAGTAGTAAATCATTATTAAAGTAGTAGTGATACTTTGTGCTGTTTCTCCGAGCTCACTATACTACAAGCAATATACATTCCAATCATAAATTGAATCAAAAGCTTTATTACAGTAGTATTTCACTGCCACAGTTCCTTAACACATTCATCCGCCGTCCAATTATGCGTCATTCAAAGCATACTCAAGCAACCAGAATTCCCTTGAAAAAGGTTTCATAGAAGCTTAATCAACTCTCGTTTCTGTCTGAAGAGAATACTTATCAGCCCAAAATTTAAGTTTTTAAGCTACTTTGAAATTCGTTTAGGTGGCTGTAGAGAATGCTATTCAGCTTCTAAGAGAATATCAAAATCTTTTACCCGCCGACAAAAAAATCCGGTTGATTGATTGCTGGGTTGCCGGTCTATCATGGTCTATCTCATTGATTTTAATTATATTATTTTGATAACAAAAGCTTACTTATGCCTAGAGAATTGAACCGCTGCTCTCTAGGTTGCAATGAAACTCACCAGCTTCTCGACCAATCCAGCAGTAGTTTATTGCCACTGTAATAATTAGTATTTAAACTTATGCCACATTCGTCATCCTGGTGGTGCACCGGTAGTGCACCAAGTGCTGTCAAAGCGTTTTTTTATATGAAGTTAACAGCAGTTGGTGCACAACCATCTTTCCACCAGATGAAAACGAATATGGCATTAATGTCATTTGGGGTGATTGAATGGGTTGGTTAATAGATTGTACCTTATGTCGTTTAAAGGACTTTCAGTACACTTCATAGATAATTACAAAAATGCTCATCATCAACAATATATTCGATTATCTTTACATTGATAAGAAAAAATCGATGAATTCTTGAATTCCATTTGTAAATATCAGTACTGACATAACAAAACAAATTCCATGACAAAAACTGACAGACATTTTTTGCATGTCGATAAAAATTCTCAGACAGGTTTTTAAAATGTCTATAAGTATCTTAAGCTAACGTTATCGACCTTCTTGAAAGAAGTTGCATTAAAAGCGCTTAGAAGTTCCGTTATCGATAATTTAACCTTTCAAAAGGCGATACAAGTTCCTGAGTAACTTTCACGTGACAAGAGTCTGCTGAAGTTCCCGTAAAACATTTCTTCAGCCAAATGTAAACTTCGGAGTTCCATCATTAGGTAAAAACGCGACTTTTGGTTGCTACACCTTTTGCCAACAAGGCCTGTTATGTCTGTTCATCGATATAATTCTCTAGCATCTATCTACCACATCCATCTCCACTTACGTTCCCGAATCTCGATTTCTAGCGCCTTTTTGGTGACAATAAGCTGTATACTACACTTTATTCTGAATAATACACCGACTACAAAACTGACTATGGCGTCTTGAATTTAAAACTTAATTTAGATTTTCTCTATCACCTCTATATTTGGTGATATGGCGTATTGAAAATTTAGAACAGGTCAGTCAATTCTACACTTTTCAGAAATAGGAACAGATAGGATTACAACTCTTTCTAAAAACATTCAAGAAAATCAAAAAAAAATTTAACACATTTAACAACTTTCTTAAATACTGCGAAACGATTTGCCTTAAGGTTTTAAAAATATCAACAATTGTGTACAAACTTATTCAATGATTTTTTACCTCTTTTCAAAACTTATCTCGAAAACAAGAGCAGACACAAAAATCTAAGCAAATATTTAAATCAGCGCCCCAAAATCAATCAAAACTAGCTCTTATATCTTTTGCACCTCGGAATGTTTTTTTTTCTGTTGAATTGTGCTATTTATCCAGAGTGAACACGTATCATGGTTCTTGGTTTTTTTTATCAATACAACTTCAAAATATGATCTATTAACGTTTTAAACTGCTATAATGTCTAATCTGACATGTTATTTGATGTTATCGATTTGAAATCAAAACAGTTGGCATAGAAGACAAACCCAAGTAACAATTTAAGTTTTATTCTAACCTTAACAGTTCGCTTAAGACTATTTCCTAAAGCTACTTTATAAGCCAAAGCGCATTCTACGCTATTAGCACAACTACTTTAAAGTTAACATATGGCCAAAAGGGACCATTTTGTTAACGTTGTTAAAGCTAATTCTATACGCTATAATAAAACATCCAACAGAATAGTTTTATTCGACCTTATAGACATAGCTTTAAGAAACCTTTCAGAGCCCTCTTCAGACTATCCACAGCTCTTTTAAAACTACGTCGTGGAATCTGATAGGAATTTTACTGTGGCAGCTGTGGAATCTAATAGAAATTTTACTGTGGGAGCTTTCTGTTCCGTTTTTTCTCGTTTTATCACTTACTCTCCCAAGCATTTGATGATAGGTAAAGATTCCATTTAAAATATTTTAAAAATATTCTCATTCTCATTTTCAATATATCTAAGCAAGAAACTTCCTGCAACCTCAGATTTCTGGTGAAGTATATACGAAATAGCATCAAAACTTAAGCGCGCCTCAAAGAAAATCAAGATTGACCATATTTTAAGCATTTTTTAAATAAAAAAATTATAATTAAAAAAAAATATGAATTGGCTCAAATGATGCAATTTTTGTTTTACATTGAAATTCATCACCTATACAACAAATAGTACCGTCAACATTGTCAAATTGATGAAAATGTCGAGTTTTTAGTATTAAAGTATTATTTACAGCAACATGGTGTCAGTAATTTCGATTCAATTTCACAATCAACATGGCGCTCAGTAAATTAATATTGAAAATCTTAAGGCAGTTGTAAAACAGTGTTAAGATGGTTTTATGACGGTTAGAAAAATGTGGTAATAAAACAATTTCAATAAACAGTTTTTAAATGGTTTTAAGAGACCTTGAATCACAGCTTCGTTTGACGTTTCTCTAAATGGAATACACGCTCATGATGGATTTATCCATTTTTGAGAAAGAGAAGTTTTTCGCAATAAATGAAAACATTTCGATTTGTTGCTTGGCAAAAGGCATTCATGCAACTTTTTGTTTTGTTTCCTTTTGACTATGAGGATGGTCAATCATCTTTAAATAACAAATAGGTATTGCTATCAAATAATCTCAAACTATTTAGGAATAGAACATTTTCTGTCATCAAAACCCTGGCCTCAAAGCTAAATAATAACCCGCATAAATAAGGATTATAACCAAATGATTTTTGAAGCGTAATAAAACGTTTAGCAAACGATTATTGAAATTTTAAAAACATTGCCTGAATCGTGAATTCCGAAATGATTGAATTTTGAATCTGTAGTTAGGTTATGTAAAAGAGTTAAAAACTGTTAAAACAGTTGTATGGGAAAACAATTGGAAGTGATAAAACGATTCTTTAAAACGCCCTTCGGATGTTTTACTTACTATTACCAGAACTGCCTTACGCTTTAAATAAATCGTTATTTTCAATGATCGGCCAATGCTAGTGGTCTTCATTCTGAATACATCATCTGAAACTTGTTGAGGCTGATTTAGAATGAGCATTTTCGCTTGTGATGAAACTCGATTTTTCCGTCTTTGCTGAGTTGAAGCCGGTTTCTGCAGTCTTCCAGAAATTTTCAAGGACGGTTTATCTGAAAACAATTTTGTTAGTTCTGGATTGGATGACGTAAATAAAGATCAACTTCGCATTGAGAGACAGAGATGGATAAATAAAACAAGTAGTTTAATAGGCGTACTTGTAAATGAATTTTCTAATACATTTATTCTTATCGAATCACAAAAACCGTTTATTCACAGTGGGCTTTTATTCGAACCCTGAGAATTGAGCGAATAATGATGTGGACTGATTTACGGTTTTTTGAAATTTGAATGCGGATACAACAAAGTTGTTTTTATTTTTAAGATGAATTTAGCTGTGTTAATTTATATCATTTTGATAGCTCGTTTTTCTCAATTTTGAGTGATAATCCTTTCAAAACAGGTTATGCTATATCAAAAAGAGGTAAAAAAGTTTAAGCGTGTATACGTTCTTCTCGATTGTCAAATCATCTGTCACTTAGTTTTGTCATGCCTACATCCAATGTTCCAATAAATCAGTTTTTCAACTTGGCTTGAACGCTAGTTTTAAAAGCGCATTGAGCGCATTATTAAAACCTTTACCAAAGCTCTAATAAAAACAGGAAAGTATGTGTTTTATTGAATCTTTAGCAATACTTTTGCGACTTTTTTACAACACTCTTAAGATAGTGTTTTATTCAAGTTTTAGCAAAACTTTCAGGGCTCTTTTAGAACACACGATAAATGAAGCATTTCCTATGTTACAATAAAACCGTTTTAAAAATGGGATGCCATCGAAAAGTCTTCATAAAACAATATTAAAACTCGAAAAAGCCAATTGGCTTGATCTGTGTTACTTGGGAAAGACTCTATCGACTACTCTGAGACTTGCTGGCTAATAAGGCACTAGGATCACATTGGTTCATATTTAAAAAATAAATGGAAAAACGATAGCTTTAGCCATATTGTGGAAATAATTTTTCCGTATGATAGAATTTTCCAAAATACGGAATATTTTGCCAATAATCGGTATTTGGTATACACCGATTCTTGATCAAAAATTTTGCCACAAATCGGTATGAATACTGGGAATTTGGAATGTATGTCAGCACTGCCCTCGATGCGCTCAAGGTGAGAAAAAAGTTGATGGTTGGATTTGGCACGGTTCAAATTTGACTACACAAAATGTTTATAAACTAAATGCTAAACAAACTCTGTCAGCCAGTCATACTTAAACGCTGGGATTAGTCTTGTGCGTTTTTCGGATGGAGATTTACCATTGTCTGTTTTATTACGTACAAGGATAGGAATGATCCAATCATTTTAAGCTCTAGCTGAAATCACATTCATTAAAGTTATAAATAATCGCTAAATAAAGTTATATTTAATCGCTTTCTATCATAGATTCTTAGAACGATCAGATACCATTGAATCTGGACATATAATAACAATAAAAATCCCATCCGATAGCCACATTTTTTTCTTCAACTAATCCGATAGTCCGTAAAAGCATGAAAAGAACAGAAAAACCAAACCTGCCACATCATCAACATCATCTTCATCCAGACGCTTAAATTGACTGGCTGACAGAGAACGAAGGACGGCGCTGCGGCATCGAATATTGGATGCTGTGTTGGGTCGTTTTAACTCCGCCTTTCCTCCACACATTCTGGTCGCTGCAGAATATGTGAGATGATGTGCCTGGAGGCCCAATTTTAGACGGTACGTCTGAAACCTGTAAGTTGAAAGAGGAATGCATAAACAAAGTGCCGGAATATTCGAAACGGCTGCCGCAATAATAATTTATGCGAATGGGTATTACTTACACATATCGAGCAAATTAATAGGTTTATGAATATGTTTAGAATTTTTATCCTCCGAAAAGAATTTCATACTGATGATATGAATCATTTTGAAAAAAAAACTGTTATAATAAAATCAGTGATAATTAAGTTTAAAAGTTTGAGATTAACGAATGCCTGAAGGATATTTTACAAACTCACATAGCAAATTTAAAGTGGGTATGGGTATTAAATACTTTAAATTCTCAAAACCAATCGTTAAATCCTTATGCTGCCAAGATAATGATAACAAATATATTCATTTTTGTGGTTCTTGTTGTCATTTTGGGAATTTTTTATGGCGTTCAATTAAATTTTGGCGGAAGCATCGGATGCTACAACTGGGTCTGACTTTGAAACCAAAAGGTACATTGATCAAAATTAAAACAGAATATTTATTACATCTAACTTTAAAAGAAATCGCGTTTTAAAAATTCACTGGTACAGGAACAGATTCGCTTTTCTATCCATAAGTTTTACCTTTCACCGGACACTATCCAAAAAGATCATATGAGACCATTTTTCACACAGCAGTTGAAAATTTACGACACATTAGTTGAATATTTACGAGCTCTTGGTTTGATGGAAGCAACTTGTTTTTGACTCCTCTGCGGCTTCTTCTTATATGTCCTTAGACTAAGCTTGCCAGATTGCCCGGTTTTATCCGGGTTTGCCCGGATATTTGATGCAAAATTTCGAGAAAATCCGGTCCGGCCCGGTTGCCCGGATATCGTGAAAAAAGTCCGGATATTGCCCGTATTGTTTCACAATTTTCACAAAGTAAACAAAAAAAAATCAAAGTTTTTGAGTAAGTTTCAGCAAAATCGATTAACGGTATGGAAATTTTCAACGGATGTTTCCAATAATTTCGCTGATTTACTTTTATAAAAATTTAAAGGTTTAAGTGATCCAAAAAGTTTTTGGAAGTCTGCAATTACATCAATGAAATATATTTTTCATTTTTTTTGCATTTTTTCTTTACTTTTATATATAATAACCCCTAAATTTTGCTCGGTTTTTGCCCGGTTTTTGGATTTGATAAATTGAAATCCATGCCCGGATTTTGCCAGGTTTTTTTTGAAAATATGCCCGGAATTGCTAGGCGCGGATGGGAGTGGAAAAAAATCTGGCAACCTTACTTTAGATCCTATTTTAGTTTAGCACAATGGATGAAACTGAGGGAATCCCACTTTTTTGGCCAGCAATAAATGTTCAAATTTTAACATTGTATCGATGCCGTAAAAAACTTTACCCAGCATGACGGATTGCCTTAATAATTTCACTTGCAAATTTTTTACTGGTTTCCTCATCAACACTGTTGGTGTAAAAGTATTTTCGAACAATAACTCAATATTATAGAATAATAATATTATTATAATTCAGTTACCTGTCTGGGATAAAATGCAACATAATGCAAATCAAGGAAACACCCTGTGAATTTCGATTCCATATGATGAAATCTGATTGGATTGCGCGTTTGTCAACATCGAAATTTTTTTCATCCAAACATTTATTTTTATGATTTCAGTTTGTAGAGTTTTTTGTATTATTGTTTTACCCCTAAATGTATGCAGCATCCTTATTTACAGCAAAAAAAAATGTGAACATAAGTTTTTACAGAACAAAAAATTACTGCAAATGGGGTTTTTATGCGTATTGCTCTTTAAGGCATCGCAAATTCATGAAAATTTTAAAATTGTCATATGGTTTTATAAGATTTTTCATTAAAAACAAAGTTTGCTGCAAGCTACCCCACTTCCGAGTAGGGTGAAAATTGCTTGTTTTTAGAAAATTGAAAATTACTTAGGTAACCAATAATTTTTCTGACTACGCCAATTTGATGTCCCATCAACCTCAAAACTTTTGATGCATAAGGGTATGATTAACTGTGAACATAAGTTTTTTTTAGAAGCCATTGGAATTGAAAAATGTTGCATGTTGCCCCAGTTGACGCTACGCTATACAAGTGACATAAAGACACTTAAACACTTAATGAGTTGGAAACATTAAAAATCGTTATGTTGTTTAACTCAAAATTGAGGGGAAAGTGATGGAAAGTATCTATTAGAGAAACATGAGATATCAAAGAAAGCACACAACATATGAGAAAATATCTATCATAAATTTCTCGAATGTCCGTGAGTTCGAGCCCAAGAGTAAACATCGATCACTTTTTTTTTTTTACTATTACTATCTTTATTGTGCCGTTTTCTTTTACAAAGTTTTTATGTGCTGGGGTTCTTTTAAAATTTAAATTCAAAACTAGGGGGTTGGAAAGGGTTGGAGGATGTTGGATGGAGTTTGGGGGAAAAGGTGCGATTCTTAAGACTAAAGGCTGAAACACAATACAGCGTCGATCGTCGCGTCGCGTCAGCTGTCAACGCCGTCGTTGAATACTAAAACGCTGACGCGACGCATCCTACGATTTTTGCATTACAATACAGCGTAAGGTGACATAGAAACCAAAAGTTTGTTTTGGTTTGCTTCTTCTGTTCGCGATGTCAAAGTTTTTGCAAGTGGAGTTCAAGATTGTTAGTTGTGGTTATTTAAAAAATCATAAGGTAGACCAGGCATGCGGTTGATCGTCTTTCAGAGCAGTGGAACATAATAACAACCAGTACCATTGGCGGCACCAGCAACGCCTGCGGAAAATACATCTTCCAGAGTAGGAGTCTTCAATAGATGAAACAATGGAATTTTCTCTGGTCTACTTCCAATTCAATTCTTCTGCATGTAGTGGATCGACAGCTCAGGCCAGTACCAACAATATCAATTTGACAGTGTAATTAGTGAGTAATTGTTAATTATATAATAAAATAAAAATTATTGTTCGTTATTTTCAAGTTTATTATTTTTCCAAACCGACTTTATTTCGCTTGTGTCTATTTTGTAAAACAAACGCAACCTCGAAAATAGCATGAGAAACGGTCGAAATGATGACAGAACTATTCCTAGTTTAGATACGTAAATAAAATGTTTAACAATACAGCAACAAATTGAAATAAAATGATATAAAATCATATTGATTTAGTTTAAAAAACAAAAAATGAAAGTTAAAACTAGTATTAGTAATCGTTGATTTCCTCAGAGGCGTTAAAAAAGCTGATTTGTGGAATAATAATTTTCGATGGCATAATTGAATGATTTGAAAGGAGAAATTGGAATTTATTTCTAGTTTGGATTCAATTTGTTTAAAACTTCGATAAAAACACTTAAAACGGAAAATAAAATATGCAGCTGACGCGAGAGTATTTTGATTATTTTCAAAAAACAGAGCGTCGACGTTGTAGAACGCTGCTGTTTAGAACAAGTTTTGCATTTTAGTACAAGGCCTTCACTGACGCGACGTATCATTGTGGTGGCTCAAACGGAAAACTATATCCTCAAAATGAAATGTCAACGCGACGCTGACGCGACGCGACGCACGACGGGCTTTTGTACACATTACTCTCTAGTTCAACTCCTTTGTCAGTTGTATCGGATAAATTTTTCAATGACTTTTAGCCAAATGCATCGTTTATCAATAATCCGAATTTTTCATTATTTTTTTTCAAATTCAAGTACGGAGCTCGATCCAGACATTTTAATAATCGGAAAACTAATAACCAATACGGTCTTTTATTTTTCAATTTTCAAATTCATAACTATATGCCAACATTCGATTTCCGTGTGTTCAAGTATAGCTCTGCTATTTTTTCTCAGAGACACAATCAATGATTTGATTGAATATTACAATGATCTTAATTTTACCAGAAGTTTGAGCCGTTTTAAATAAAGAAATGACCAAATATGCTCTTCATTCAAATTATCCATTCATTTTCTAAAGCGAGTTTTGATTATAAATTTTTGAAATTTTGGTTTCGAATTCTTAACTTGATAGCTGAACCTAGCTGTGGCTCTGGATTTTTGATTGAAACTCTTTATTGTTGAATTCTGTTTAATTTATATTTCTTTTTTACCTTTCAACTGAATTTGATTTTTTATTTTCTAGTTTTGATTTCGAGAAATAAAAAATCTTCATTGTTCTTTCAATTTTATCGACAATTGAAATTCTTCAGTATTAATTTGTAGTTTGAATCATACTTTCGAACTTTGTTGAGATTCTGCTCTTCAGTACTGAATTTTGTTTAAAAATCAATTTATGGTTTTTATTTAAATTTTGAATCTTTTCCAGAACAAATTTTCTACTCGTTTTCGGAATTTTAACTGAGATTTTCTATTTCATATTTTGAGTTTTTCATCAGGCATCAGAAATCAGGCTAATGTGCGTTCAATTGAAATAGATATCCTCTACAATCTACAAGCTGGAGATACTAATAATAGAAATGCGCTTCCAAACCTTTGCTTCTGACATCGCGTAGGGAAAAGCTAGAAGAAGACACACGTAGTAGAATGCGCTTAGTTTCATAGAAATCTTGGTTTTTAATGCAAACATGGGAAAGTAAAATTGATGTATCTCGCTTGGATACAAGTGGATAAATACAGACGGTTGTACCTGCATCTTGTAGACGAAATCTTTGACTTCATTTTGCATCCAAAGCGGACTGCCCGATGTTGCCCGGTGTTTGTAAAATAGAGCGGGAAAAAGCACTATTTTCGGTAATAGTTTTAACAAAGCACTGCAGTATCACATTTTACAAACTTAAAATGTTCAACAAAGTGGTGTATTTTAGTAAGACAAACAACTTTGTGCAACATGTTATGAAACTTAAAATTAACTGAAAAAAGTTATTACTAAGAAACTGATTTTTAAAGGTTAAGTTTCTTATTAAGCCGATAGCTTGGAGAATAATACATTTAGAAACTTAACATCTGAGACAAAGTTGTAGAAAATTTGATTTTAAACAAGTTAGTCGAAGACATCAAAGAGCTAAAACCCATAACAGAGAAGTTAGAAATTTTAGCTCACTTGTAGGGGGTTAATCAGAAAAATAACAGTATTTTATTGTAGAGCTGATTTTACTGACAAAATTCTCCGAAGACACCAATAAGCTAAAATGTGAACTAAAAAAGTTATAAGCAACGATCACGTTTTTCGCATTTTTGACCACTGTGCTGTGTTCCAAATATTTTATCCACAAAACCATCAAAAGAGGTACCGTAAAACGGGGTAAGATTGATCACTTTTTCCAATATGTCTCGATTATTTTTTCTGTTCAGAGGAATGTGCCATATTTCATATTTTTAAAACCAATACTGGACTCCTATGAACGTAAAAAATGGTTGCAGAAATTTAATAGACTGCTTTGAATTTAATTTCAGAATCGATTTCGTCTCTGTTTGGAATTTGATGCTATGGGCTAACATTGATCAGATTCTATTTTTACGGCTTCAACGAATTTTCTTGATCATAAAGGATACAAAACACCTTCATAATATTTAAATGCTAGTAATTGATAAACTAATGCAGTTCGGGTATTAAGGCCGAACAACAATTAAAATCGAAAGCTGGACCATGATGCTGCATAGATTTAGGGGCTTAATTTTTTAACTATATTTATAAAATATTAACTACAAAAAAAGTGAATTTTGCCTTCATTCAATTTTCTAGGCCCTCACCCTATTTCCCATTATTTTTGTCCTTCAAACATTACCATTTGATAGGGTTTCTAGCCTTTTGTCTTAGACAAGCTTACTTTTCGAAAATGACCCTATTTTTTAAATATCAAAAATTTACCTCAAAATGCAACAAAAACTACACCAAAACTATAAATATACTAAGGAAAAAAATTTAACTGTCACATATATCAACCTGCTGCTTCGAAAAAATAGAAATTTCAAGATTTCGAAATAACATTTTAACTTACATTTTAAATTTCAAAATACAAACTAATGGCGTATTTTTTTTTGATTCCGGATTTGGCTCTGGAACCGTCAGAATAAAAAAAACGATTTACGGGTTTCGAGTTATTCCATACGTAGGTGTGCGTGAGAACGAGCGCAATGTTTACATGCAGCTGTCTCCCTTCTAGATTTCTTCATTCGGTTCTTCACATCCGGATTGCCTTTTTTTCGTGTCCGGATTGCACTGGACAGAAAATAGTACGATTTTGCTTGGCTGAGAGGTTCAAAATCGTGGCAATCATCATTTTCCCGTTCATTATTTCAACTGTTTTGCTTTCAGCCAAAAACAGCTGTTTATTGTTTTGACAACAACGTTGAGAGTATTGGTGAACTTCTCGCAAAACTGACTTTCTTCTTAGGGCGACTCCGTCCGTTTTTCGAGCGAACCTAGGTTGCCTCTCGAGCAATAAATGAGCACGATGACAGCAGTTAGAGCGAACCTAGGTTGCCTCTCGTTTGCCTCCAGGTGAAAAAAAATACGGTATAAGTTTAACTAAATTTGAAACTCAACAACAAAATTTTTATAAGATGAAACAAGAATAAGTTTTTATGGGTAGAAAATATACCGCGGGAGAAAAAAGCTCAGAACTAAAGAAATTGTAATATTTCTAGGCAGCAGCTAGCGGGCCAATTTTGAAATCTTCACGACATGCAAGTGGATAAGAAGGTCAGCTTTGTACCGATTTTGTACCGAAAACAACTTTTATGTTTCATAGCTTTTTCCCCCTCGGTAGATTTGATGGCCCCAAAGTGACTTTTTTGCCTCGACAAGATCTTTCCGTGCACATTAGAAAACCAAGCTTTATACATGCATTTGACCAGTCTTCTCTTCACCTGTTTCAGCTTCACAGTTTGCACAATTCAGTGTGCTGTCATTGTGCTTTCCAAGCAATCGAAAACTTACCTTGCTTTTTCCTGACATCTAGAAATCAAGAATCATGGAGTTCGTTTCAACAATGGTCAAAATGGTTTAACACGTTCGTCACCCAAACGGGTGACAGCTCTCTTACTCCAGATAGCCGCTCAGTTTCGCCGTAATAAATAACCTATAACATATTCTGTCTCTTTTCGTGAAGAAATCCGATCAGGCTGATGATTATTTCACCAGAAAAATAGTCTCATGCAAATTGCAAGATTCGATACCAAGATTGCTTAGAAACTTTAACGCTATCCACTCAATTAGGATCAGCGTAGTTTCTTTAAGACAGCATAATAAATATCTGCCGTTGAATGTTCAGTATTGAAATACACCCGCATATAAAAAATGCTTATAATAAAATCTAACGCACCCAGATTCGTTTCCAATAAACTGCACGCAGTTTCTGGGTGTACCCGAAAGCATTCATAGCGTTGGCGGCAATTTTATTGCTCCTATCCTTTCCTTCTGTCGGAAAAATGTCGCTTATCCTCTATTGACCGTACAGTATTTTTGTCAATACTAGTCCTTTACTGCGACCATAGCATTTGATAATACTTTGAAGATAACCATCAACACTTTTATTCCAAATTTGTCGGTAGCCATATTTTCCTCGCGTGCTCCATCGTTAAGTTGTTTGTCCCCAAGGACATATGGAGGTTACAGCAGAGCACCCGGAATCGATAAATCAATACAGACACATCCTCGTTAAGTGTCCATCTCTTCGCTCCGGCCGACTGAACGAAGCAAACAACCCGGAAGTTTACTCGTCTGTATTCACGACCGATCGGCTCGTTTGGTTATTGTTTTGTTGAAGCTAGCTTAGCTTTTTATATGTTTGCTATCTTTGAGTCAGACGAGCGATTAAATTTCATTTGAAATAAGCCAGCAACTTCATAACGAATCGTAATTTACGATAAAAACCAGTCGCCAACAGAAAGCCATAAAATGTTTTCGCTCGAAAAACGCTGGCGTCTCCACATTCTCCGTTTGGCAACGTTGTCGCTGCTGTTGGTGCGTAAAATAGGGCGAACGAATAGCACCAAGCCGGGCGAAAACCGATCTGTCCAACCGAACCAGACATCGTCGGCCCGTTTCGCCCGAAACCCGAACGGTGCCGAGCGCATGCGCCGAACGAACCCGACGAAACGAAGCTGCTTCGGGTAAAGTGTTCAGCATTCTTTTCCGACCAAGCAGTACTGTACTTTTTCTTGAGGTTTCTGTTCCTATTTTGGCGTGGTTTTTCGTTTTCGTGGCGAATGAAATAAAAATGGAGGATGGTGCGATGGAAGATTTTTTTGTTCCAATTTAAACAGATTTATTTGATTCAGAGGTTGCAGATATTTATGAAATATTGTTTCGATTGACAATGAAATATAAATTTCTAACACATTATTTATTCGGTTAACAGAAATAGTATTGTTTCACATCTAAAATCAATGTTAACTTATATTAAGACATTCAAATTTACTATCTGAAAAAAATGCTTTATTACCATTTTAGTCTTATTGTTGATGCATAGTTATATTGTTTACTTGTGTTTAGCCGTCCATAACAAAGAGAATTTCATTTTTCGATAATTAAGATATTTGATTCTCCAAATCTGAAGTTTTCAACTTTTCATAAAATATTTTTGGAATGCAAAGTTTTGAGCCTGATAATCTTTTATCATCATCACCATCATTTTCGATCAAATTGATTTGAGAACTATCATTACGTTGTTTAGCTCTAATTCGATTAAGAAATGTCTTGAAAGAATTCATCAGCTTGAAGAATAATTAGCATCCAGATGAATTTTCAAAAAGATTTCCAACTTCTAGGAATTCATAACAACGAAATATCGAATAGAAATTACAAGTAACTTGGAATGAAATAGCTTATTCAATCATTCAGTGGAATTTATTTCACTGCGAAGACTCTTCAAGTACCGTTGAGTTCATACATCGATCGCCCTAAGTATAAAAAAATATCTTAAAATTCAATTATTTATCACCAAGACACAAGTAGAACAGATGAAAGTATTAATAACTTACGCGTCCTTTAGAATAAAAAACTCGAAAAAAGATTAAAAAAACTACTGAAAAACTTTTTTTTTTATGATATTGCTTCATTCTTCAAGTACCGCAAAGTTCATACGCGGGTCCCCGGCTTGTGTGATTTTAGCAATGGCGGATTCTTTAGACGATTTTGTGTAGTTTTCAATTCTACTGAATTTCAAATCCATAAACAAAATATTTGTAAAATATAGTATCATGTCATAATTTGTCGAATTTTCAACCAATTTTAAAAATACAATTCTCTCTGGATTGTCAGACTCTCTCACCCGTTACTTCAATAAACGCGTTCGTGTATTTTAATTCCGTCGGGCTCTCGTTTCCGAAACTCACGTTCGGGTAGATTGAATACATTAATAAAAAAGTCAAACGTTCGTTTTTTATTTTACACTTTTCTACTTGAACACTTTTTGAGAGATTCCTGCATACCAAATAATAGAAAAAAACTGTAGACGAAGAGAAACGCTACAAAGAAAAATACTCCACATCAGATCTTTCATAGGAACAAAGTGAAATAAGTTGGTTTATGATTTGTGAGATTCCTACAGAAACCAAAAGATAGGTAAACATTTGTTTCAATTGAAACCTTTAATTTATTCGTTTAAATTTAATTTTGGAAGAGCTTTTAATTTTTCGACATATTTTGCAACAAAGAACACAACCCGGTAACACACGTGTTCTCATTCGAATGAGTTTAAAGAAAATGGCGTAAGTGGAACTTCAGCTTGGGTATACGCAAGTTACTAAATTTGGTACTGAGCAAAACAGTAAATTGCACCAAACTAACGGTAGTATAGAGGCAGCGAATAGAAAAATTGTTTTGGAGCTAGAAAAAAGAGTCAATGGTCAGCATGAAGCGCATTAAAGATCTGAATGTTTTAGTCGTAGCACAAGATTTTGGGGATGAATATCGTCAGAGCGTTTAAAATCAATAACAAGATAGAAATTGAAAAAAAAAATAAAATAAAAATTACATAGATTTGTTGGTAAGGGGCCGTCCACATACCACGTGGACAACTTAGGGGGGGGGGGGGGGGAGGGGGTTATCGAAATGTCCACGCTTGTCCACGGAGAGGGGGGTAGGGGTTTAGGTCATGTCCACGTGGACATACTTACTTCCAAAATATGTTCGTAAGGTGAATAAATATTAAGATGTTTAAATTTGGGATGATCTAAGCCAGCGGGCATGAGATTGAATCCCGGTCACGGCATACATAGTACACTTTCTGTGGGTTGGTGGTCTCAGCATTTGTAAAATGCCAGCCATCATATCTTCGAAAGAAAAGCCTAAAGTTGGAAAAAGCAATCTCTTCAAGTTTCATTGAGATTTTATATGCGTTCGTTTTTATGATAATTTAGAAATTTAAATTTTTTAAAATTATTTTATATCAAAAAATGCTTATTTGTTTTTTTTCAAAATCACCATTTCAATAACAAAAAGGCAAAAAGTGAATAAATATTGTTTTCAAACTGACAAATTAGATTTAGGATAAAAAATTCAGATATGTCCACGTGGACATCCAAGGAGGGGGGTAGGGGTTTGTCCACGGAGGGGGGGGGGGAGGGGGTCAAAAATCTAATTTTTCTGTCCCCTGGTATCTGAACGGCCCCTTAAAAGGTTCTGGTGGGCCGGGGTGGTATAGCATAGCATAGCATAGCATAGGGTGACTACATACATCTTGCATTGGCTAATACACGAGGTACAACTGATAATCAAGGACAACGCAAGATGCCAAAATTGAGTATCTGGATTCAATATTCATTTCAAGTGCTGCCCTTGAAGATCAGTGAGGTACCATGATGCACACCGTGACAAGTCAATGTAATCATAGAAGGGATTATCTGAAACAGCAAAAATAACTTTTTAGGTGCAGAGAACTCTTACGACCCATAAAGCTGTTTCAGACAGGTTTTGGAAGGAATGTTTAAGTGGAAAATCCTCATGGCAAATAGTAAATTGATTAAAATAAAATGAAACAATCTCACCGAAGTCCATTGATAGCCGATGAGGGAAGGAGGCAGCATGGATTGATTTGTATTTGATGGTCCTGTTGTACTAATGGTGACAATCTTTGCACCTTCCAGTCACTGTTGCTTAATAATCCAGCAAGTTGGAACTTTCCAAAAACTAGGGTATCTCGGGCATGATGAAAACTGAAAAAAAACTTCTATTTAATTGGAAATTCTTTAATAATGTGAGAAAAAACTTACACGACAAGAATATCTGGGAAACGTATCATAACCATGCCTTCTTTTGAAGTTTCTCATGGAGTCCTACATTTACAAGACGATCTGTAGCGCGAATTATCGATATTTAATTTATATTTTTCTTAGGGCATCTGTATTCGTGGTCTATTCTTCGGTCTAATTTATACAAGAATTGAACCAAAGAAATTAGATCCGATCCAATGAAAAAACTGGCAACTGCACTCGTGTTCCATTAACTGTCAAACGGTTTGGAACTGCGTCAAATTGGATTCAAATCTCATCAGTTTTGGATCAATCTTTATACCAGCTCTAAAAAAAGTTGAGTTGAATCTGGTATAATGGATCACCAATGCGGTTGCTCGGGTCGGAATTTGGGTCTAAACCGGCTGTTTGGACCACGGATACAGGTGCTCTTAATATAATTGTAATGTTAAGTAAAATACTTACCACAATCTCTCTCATCATTACAATATTTACTGGACAAAAAACGTTTTGAATTTGATAACGTATGAAACTACCCCTTTAGAAGTATATTGAGCTTTTTAAAATAAGGGGTAATATTAATCCGGTAAAATAACCGTTTTTTTGACAGATCGTGGAGGTTATCAATAACGGGTCAATTTAACGCATTTAAGGGGACGAAAAAAGGTAACGTCAAAGTCTTATCGAATAACGGGTCAACAGTTTTCGCGGGTGTGTCCTAATTAGTGACATTTTGTTGATTGAAATTTTGTTCATAAAATTCCAGCTGTATTATGCCGAAGTGTCATGTTCCGGGTTGCGGAGGCAAACAAACTACAAATTCTAAAAATACCCCTGCCAGGCAGATTTCGTTCCATAGATTTCCAGCCGACGCACAGTGGGGGGGATTAATCGATGGTCAAAACCTCATATTTTTGTCAAATCAAATCCTACTGGTTTGAAGTCTTCTGAAAAGTTGTTCATCTGATCAAAATCTTATATTTGATGTTAAGTTTTTTCATCTAAATGTTGTGAAATTTGATCTAGATAACTTTGTTTGGCTGATTTTCCTTACTAACTTGGAAGCTACTCAGTCGATCGGCGTAAAAATTGTCATGTAAGGACCAATAAAAAGTTAAATGATGTTTTGAGATCCCTCCTTTCACAGGAATGGGGGGCTCGGATAAAAATGTTACCTGAATATTTATTTATTTATTTATTTATTTAATCCAAGAAATATGTAGAGTAAGGTAATTCAATTCCTTTTAAATTACTACATTTAGTTCTGCTAGGTTTGCTTAGAAGCTTCGATTATACTATACTAACTAAATTCTCTTGGTGCTTTCTGATACTATTACTTACTGGTCCCCCCCATTGAAAAAGCTATGACACTCTTTGCGGAATAATTTTAAAGATCTACTGGTTTTAATACTGTTCGGAAGGTCATTCCAAACAGCTATGCCCCTGACAAAAATGGTTTTTCCGTAGCTTTCAGAGAAGTGACGTGGAATTAAAAAATTAGACAAACGATTGCTTCTTAGCCGAATAAATTTGTTCACTAAATAAGATGGATTCCTTGAGTTAATTATTTTATAAATGAAAATAGAAGATCTTATTTTATAAAAATTTTCAAAGGATGTTCCTAAAATTTGCGATTGATGGTGACTAACTCTATGGTAACGAGATAGATTGAAGACGTAGCGGATGCAGCTATGCAATGCAACTTTAACCCGATTCATGATAATCAAAGACGCGCCTACTAAAAATTCGGCACCGAACATTAAATGCGGCAGAATGAGGGCTTTCACAAGTTTTAGCTTTATTTTCACGGGTAAAAAATATGAAGTGATTTTAAGCATACGCAACGTTTTGTAAATTTTTGAACATTGAGAATTAACGAATGAGGTCCATTGCAGGTTGTTTTGAATAATTACGCCAAGATTAGTTAGGCTTTCTACGTATTGAATAACGTCATTACCAACGCTTAGCAGTGGTAAATTTGAAATATTGTACGATGCGGGGAAAAACATAGTTTTATCGCTGTTGATGGGCAATCGATTCGTTTGAGACCAAATATAAACATTTTCTAAGTCGGTATTCATGACATCTATTATATTTCCTGGTAAATTACGAGCAGCACAAAAATAAATTTGGACATCATCGGCAAACATATGAATATTACTACTTCTACAAGATGCAGGCAAATCATTTATAAATAAAGAGAAAAGTATTGGTCCCAGAATTGAGCCTTGAGGAACCCCTGATATAACCGGAGCAGTGCATGAGCGAGATTCATTACACGAAACAAATTGTATTCGATTCTTCAAATAGGAATCTAAAAGCGAAACCGAACTTCTTGAAAACAGAAATTGGTGCGACAGTTTTTTAAGAAGTTTTACATGCGAAACTCTATCAAATGCTTTCGAAAAATCTATGGTCAACAACACTGACAGTTGCTTTTTGTCAACGGCACTGTGAATATCATCGAGAACTTTGGCTAAAACTGTAGTTGTACTGTGTTTAGATCTAAATCCTGATTGAAAATCACTGAGAAGATTCATGGTGTTTAAAAATGATTGAATTTGCAATTTTATTATACGCTCGAAAACCTTAGAAAGAACGCATAGGATGCTTATTGGACGAAGGTTAGAGAGGTCTTTGCTATTAGATTTCTTCTTTATAGGTAGGATTTTCGTTATTTTCCAAGATGTTGGAAATTTACTAGACCTATGATGGTATTAAAAAGCTTACATAAAGGATATAACAAAGATGGTAGAAGAAACTTCAAAAACTTAAGTGGAATTCCATCTGGACCAACGGCATTCGATTTTATTGAATTAATTGCTACTATTATATCATTGGTGTCAATTAAGGTGAAACAAAAACCACTATCGTTTAAAGGCAGAAGGGGTAAATTTTCATCGTCAGAAGTGAAATTAGAGGCAAAGTATTCATTGATCTGGTCGCTGGAATGGTTGAAGACTTCGTTATTCGTGGATTTAGAATTTTGGATCAGTTTTAATTTTCTCCATAGTTCTTGGTTTGAATTGGCTTGTGACAGACGATTAGAAACGGTATCTATTTTGGCACGTTTTATTTTGTTCGTCACCAAATTTCGTAATCTTTTATATCGAGCAAAGTCGTCTTGCAGTTTAGATCTAACCCAACAACGATAAGCAACATCTCGAATTCTTATAGTGTTTTGAATATTTTGATTAAACCAAGGATTACGCCTCGGAGAAACTTTTTTTAAAGGGACGAATGCATCAAAAAGTTCAAGAATACGCGTGTTTAAAATGTGAAGAACAAGGTCAGGATCATCTATCTGGTCGCAAAAAGTCCAATCATAGGAATTAAATGTAGAATTTAAAAGATTTACGTTTATATTTGCGTAATCTCGATAAAAAGAAGAACTAGTTTGGGGTATTCGACTAACATTCAACGATCCATAAATTATGTCATGTTTAGAAAACCCAGGAGCAGACACTTGATCGTGTTTCATTATAAGGTCATTTTTATTTGTAATCAACAGATCTATTAAAGAACTTCCATTTGAGTGGAAGTGAGTTGGATTAGTATTAATGCAAGAAAATCCTAGGTTATCCAAAGTGTCTTTAAAATTATTTGTTGACTCGCAAATGTTTAACAAATTAGTATTGAAGTCTCCCACTAGAATAATGCTTTCGTACATCAAAGAGATATCGGTAAAAAGATCATAAAGTTTATCAGAGCAAACATTTCTAGGAGGGTTGTAAAAAACAGCTAAAAGAAAAGTACAACTGCCAACAGCAACCTCTGTGCACAAGTATTCGGTTTTGTCCTGATGGTCTGAAATGATTCTCGAGGAAGCAACAGGGGTACATTTGATATCATTTCTGAAGTAGATTGAGATACCTCCCCCTCGGGCATAAGATCTATCATTACGCAAAAGTTGGTAGCCATCAATCGCGATATTATTATCAGTAATTGTACTATTTAGCCACGTTTCGGTTAAACATATCAAATCAACTTTACTTCCCACAAAACAAGCTGTTAATTCATTGAACTTAGACATTTGTCGGGCACAAAGGCTTTGAATGTTAATGTGGCAAAAGTTAAGTTTATCAGACGGTAGAGAACAGTTTATAACGGTTCGCGGAATGTAAATGTCATTTTGGTTGTCAGGAGCATTGTTTATATTAAAAGGCATCAAAAATAAAGAAAGTACTTACAAGAGAGCATAGCTTTTTCCTCCCCAAATTGACCAGTAAGCTAGGATTATGTTCAGAAACTATCACTTGGTTATCCATTTTTCACAAAAATTAAATTTTAATAACCGGTGTGTAAACAAAAAGCATAAGTCCATGTCGGCTAGCAGCAGCAGCAGTAACCCATCGATGGTTCCCAGCAGCAACCCATCGTGCGACATAATCAGCATCCCACCCACGCAGCAGCTCAGCAACATAACTTTTAGGAAGGAGATGGAATCATGGATAGCTTAAGGATCGGAATCAGGGGATACATGGGAAGGATAAAGAAAAACTTAAAAGGAAGGGTTTAGATTTTTGTTGTTTTGACTTTCAGGAGAGGACGGATTCAAGGGAAGTAAGGATAGGATTCAAGGGATAATGTTGGAAGGAATAAGATATAAACAGGGAAAGGTTCAGCAATCAACTTGATCAATCGATGTTATCAGTTTTGGTGTTTTTTCAACTGATGTTTTCACGAACACGAGCCCATCTTTCGTAAACACTGATTGAATCGATCCAGACCGTTTGAGTTTCAGTAGCTCTCCCTTGAGTTTACGTGTCGATTCGGACAAATTCTCGTTGATGTATATTCTTCGGTTTACGTTGATGTCGATATGAGTGAGCGCCAAGGAACGTTTTTTGAGATACCGACCGAAGAACTCTGCACAACTCTTGAATTAATAATGCAAAAGGATCCAAATTTGTCAAGAGAGAAATGCATGTTATTTCAATGCTAGTTTCAGACCCATTTTTTCTGGAAATAGGAGATTTCATAAAAATGGTAAAAAAATTTCTACATTTCTAAAAACTAATCAAGCAACCACAAAAGATCTAACAACTTGTAGGGGCTTGACAAGGTACAAATCAAGCAAATTGAACAAAATTTGACCTATGAGGATTTCGAGGTACGACAAAGGTTTTATTATGATGGCTTTAAACTCATTCCGTCCATGAAACGAATGCTTCCATACAAATTAAATATAAAATTTATGTATAACTCTAGAATTCAGCAAGTAAACCGAACTAAATTTGGGCATCAAGTGGCCAATTTTCATACAGCATAAGAAGTTTCCTAAAAAAAACTCAAAAATCATTGATTCACTTATATTAACTAAACTCAAAACTAGATAAGCTAGCGGGAAGATGTTGGAAGAAATTTATACTTCTCAAGGTTGACTTCTGCTGTTGCTTTTTCTGAATGTAAATTCTTCTGTCGCCATTGCAAGCTGCTGTGAAGAATCTTCATAATTTACTGAAGGTTTTCCTCCTGATTCAGGAGTCCTGAAGAATCAATAATTGTATTGTAGGGCTTTTTTATAAAAAATAATTGAGAATTTCATATCTACCTTCATTGATAGCTTTGTCCAACTTACTTCAGTCAGCCAAATATTATTTTTCTCAAAAAAGAATGTATCTGTGCGGTTACAGCGTTTCCATTTTTTTTGTATTTTGGAACATTCTCTTGTTATTATTTTTCCCACAGCTTTTTTTTTTCTTTCACAGGCTTTAATCACAGATTGTTCAAATTTTTCCAGAACGATGATTATTCTATTATTTCAGGCCTTGTGACTGCTCTCATTGAGCATTTCAAAAATGTCTTGTCTCCGGAACATTTTGAACCAAACTTCGGGGAAAAAATACTTTAGAAAAAAACAACCAAACTTTTTTCAAACCAATGAAAAAACACGTGTACGATGTTAGAGCTCAGTGACAGAACAAATAAGTTCAGATAAATAAGCCATAAACTCATATTGGTACCTTGTATAAGTAGCTAATGGATCAAGTAGGCTGTTGCTTAATATGACAGCTATAAAACATGGTTGCATTGCTGTTTTTTTTAATATCCAAACATTCAAATTCGATTATCAAAATTATAAAAAGCAATACCAAAAGTACGGAAACTGTCCAAAAACATGTTTCACTAAATCGTGAATAATTTTCGAATCTGAAAAATGTGGCATTTAGTTTTTGTTTAAGCTGAGACTTTCATATAAATGTTTGAGTAGGGATGAGAGTTTAATCTCGTGGAGTAACATGTTTTCCAGATGTCTAAATGTGACGAAAATTCGTTATTTTTTTTCGTAATTATACGTTTGTGTTCGAAAAAAAATCGATTTATTCAATTCTTCAACCTTAAACAAATAAATTTCATATTATTCTGAACATACCCATGCTTTTTGTTTTTTATGTCCTTAAGAAATAAAGATTTAGTGGGGTATTAAAAATATATTTTTTTGTTTTTGGGATAAAATGCAACAGCATCAAACCCCAACTTCACCTACGTAGAAAATTGTATGAATCAACGAATTTTAAGATATGTTTGACAGATTTGTGATCGGTGTAATGTCCAGTTTTCAATCCAGGTTTTGGCCAAGCTTTCATAAGTCCTGCCCCACTGTGCAGCGTGACAACCGGATAGTAGATTTGGAAACTGGTTTGAAAAGCATGGTGGAAAAAGTTGCAAATATTCAAAATTTAAACCACGTATTAATGGAAGTTCGAAATTTTCAACAGTTGGAACGAGCAAAGAAGGTTTTAACTTCTAAATATTCGAAAAATCAAATCGAGATTATGTTGAACTTTGAAAGAATGGCTGTTTGGACTGTGAAAGGACTCGCTCAAGGTTTTCCATTAAAATATTTAAGCAAACCAGCTTTAGATAATGTAAAAATCGAGCTTTTATTTCCGCTTCCGAGATCGTGAGTAGATATGCGTGTTAATGTACGTCGAGGTGTCCATGACCGAAGCACTCGAGTATGTTCGAAACCACGATGACGTGTTTGGACCCCACACTAAAATGCAGGTAATGTTGCTCATTTTTTAAATATGAAAGTAAATAATAAACTATGATTTTTTTAATTATTTTTTTTCATAGTACATATTCCGTCTCACGACATAACTTGACGAACATACTTCATAAAACTCACTCGGTCCATGGCAACCGTTCTCCAATTTCTCGGACATCACCTATTCGCCAGATTATGCTCCACCTTGTCTAACCGCCTCGCTCGTTGCTCCCCTGTTCGTCTCGTTCTCACTGGATTCGTCGTGAACACCTGTTTTGCAGGACAGTCTTCAGGCATTCTCGCAGCATGTCCTGAACAGCGTATCCTGCCAGTCTTCAGCACCTTCTGGATACTTGGTTCGGCTTAGAACCACGCGAGCTTGTGGTTCATCCTTTGCCTCCACACTCAGTTCTCCGGCACGCCGCCAAAGATGGTTGTTAACGTCAGTCGAATACTTCGAGTGTTCGCAGGTCCTCCTCGAGCAATATCCATGTCTCGAGCCCGTAGAGAACAACCGGTCTAATGAGCGTCATTTACAGGTTACACTTCGTGCGATGGCTGTCTTCTCGACCGAAGTTAATTGTGAAGTCGCCGCCAGATCTCACGGCTGGTGTCCGCGGTCACCAGTGAGCTGAGATAGACAAAGTATTTGACTATTTCCAGCTCATCACCATCGTTCGTGACCTTGTTATTACTGGACAAGCGGGTTCGGTCGGTTTCGCATCCACAGGCCAGCATATATTTCGTCTTGGACGTATTGATCATTTACCCAATCCTTCTCGCTTCGTATTTTAGTTTGCAGCAGATCTCCTCCGCCTCCGCAGATTTCCTCCACCGCAACTATGTCAATGTCGTCGGCAAAGCAGTTAAGTTTCAGCGCCACGTTGAACATCATGCATGCCGAAGCCTCCTGCGCGATCCGAATGAATTCGACAATTCACCTTAAATCCGCACACAGCCAGCACTGCGTTTCATCCAGAATGGTCAGCTTCCCGGAAAACCGTTCTGTTTAGCTGAGTTTAGCTGTGATGCCATCTTTCCCATACTTGTTGCTATTCAGATGGCAAATGACTTGCTCAGCTACACTCATCTTTGGTAGGAATCGTCGTTGTTTACGTCGGGGATGTATCTTTCCCCCACCGTCTTGGTCTTTTACATGTGCGCCGTTCAGGTGTTCATCGAAGTGCTGCTTCCACCTTTTGACCACCTCACGATTGTCCGCCAGGATGCCTCCGTCCTTATCCCGGCACATTTCGGCTTGTGGCACGAAGCCTTTGCAGGATGCGTAGGGCTTCTGATAAAACATTCGTGTTTCCTTAGAACGATGCAGATGCTCCAGCTCCTCGAGTTCCTCTTTCTCCTGGGGGCGCTTTCTCTCCTGGAAAATTCGAACTCGCTGCCTCTTCCACTGTCGGTGATTTACACGTTTCGATGGGTGCTATTATGCAGTACTCTCGCCCGCACAGCGTTCTTTTAGTCCATCACCCTCCTACACTCCTCGTCGAACCAGTCGTTTCGTCGATTTCATTCCGCAAGCCCGATGACGTTCTCCACAACGCTGTTGATGGCTGTCTTGATGGTATCCCAACAATCCTCGAGATGAGTTTCGTCAAGTTCACCCTCTGCCGGCAACACTGCTTCGAGCGATTGTGCGTAGTATGACGCGACCTCAGGTTGCTTAAGTCTTGCGATATTTAACCGAGGCGGGAGAATGCTGTTCACCACAGACAGTTTTGGGCGCATCATCACCATCAACAGAAGCGGTCTGACTCGATGTTGGCTCCTCGACAGGATCTGATGTCAATGATGTCGTATGCTGTCTATCGAAATCTGATCGATCTGTGGTTGCGTTTGGTACGGTGATCTCCAGGTGTACTTGTGTGGGAGGCGGTTCTGGAAAAAGATTTCACGTGCGGCCATTTGTTTGGAGGCGACGAAATCTATCAGTATGAGGCCGTTTTCGTTGGTCAGCTGGTGCGCACTGAACCTTCCAATTGTCGGTTAGATTTCCTCCTCCTGGCCGACCTGAGCGTGAAATCCTCGATGACATGGGGAGCGAGCAAACTTAGCGGAGAGCGGGTACTCCGCTATGATTGCTCGCACCCCAGCCAGCGCCAAGGGGATATTCAGGATCGAAGTAGTGATATGACCACTAGCCGAAGGAAGGGTGTATAGGGTCTAGAGTTGCACATTATCTACCATTCGCCAGTCTATGGTTCGCTAAAACAAATGATGTCAAATTTTCATACCACCTTAGGCTTCTTGAGCGACTCCTTAGAGTTAACCAAATGAGTTTAAATTTGGCATAGGGCCTTCTGTTAGGCCTAGGAACGATTTCAGCCCCAGGTTTTGATTTCTAAACACAGCCCTATTATCGGACCACCCTGACGTACATGAAAAATGCATTTTTTTGCTTTTAGTTTACAATTTTTAAAATTTGAGTTTTCATTATTTGCTTCATAACAGAATGATGAAACACCACCCGTCACGTGTCTTTTTAGGGAGAATTTTGAAGAAGAAGGATTTTCACGCCCCTGTGCTAGAACGTTGCGGAAGTAGGGTGGAGAGATGTTGTTTTGATTCACCCCCTCAGCATGTCTGTTGGTAAGCGACATACAAATGAAGCATTAATCGAATAATAATAATAATAATAATAATAATAATAATAGTAGGAATATTTTGACATAATGGCTCCGACATTAGGCACCGGAGAGTTTGAAAATAAACTAAATGTATTTGGAGGGGTGATCTGTATAAATATGCGTGCAACTCAGTAGGACGGCTTTGAGTTTTAGAAACATTTAAATTATTCATGTTATTAATGTTTTATACATTTTTTTTTTCGTTCAGATAAGGTTTTATTCACTCCAAATATCCCCAAAACTTCGAAATCTATTTTAAAAGCCTTCAATTGGATTTTATTCATTCAAATCAGATTCTTCCCCAATCACCGGAAGCTACGGAAAATTCGTTTGATTGAATTTACCAGATTTCCAGTCATCCGCACCTCATCCTTCCCAGTTGAAAAATTGCTTCGAAAAGTTTCCACCCCACAACCAAGCTCCCCACAATCATCACCATCATCATCATCATCGCCGTGATCCTAACGCTCTGCTGTTATCCTTCTACTGCTGGCACTGCTACCGGGTCGTTTCAGTATGAAGCAAATATCGATTTTTCGGATTTTCCTCCCTTCCTCGGGACGTTTCCTGGTTTATTTTTGCCTCAGCGAAAGAGCAGAGATACCCTGCCGGGTGCTTACCAATACCGTCAAACACTACACACAGTGACCTAACAGTGACACACGGAAAGACGCACTCATACATACTTACACAAATACAGCCATTCAAACAGATTCGACGTCGGCCTATTTGTTCGAGGAAATGTGGCGAATGGAAAACCTTTTTTGTCTCCTCTTGATTCAACCGAGCAAAATTTGTATGCTGTAGCTTTTGGAAGCATTTTCCCTGTTTGCTTGGGGTGATATTCTTCCGGCCTGTTGGAGATACTTCGCGGAAGATTGCGTTGTCAGCTGCCCTCGAGAGCACGTGTCGGTTGTTTGAGGATCTATTTCCATCATTTTAGTTTATTATTTCAACAAAATTGGCTGTTGGAATAATTTTACCAATAATCTAACACTGTTTTTGGTAAAACTTTCAACAAGTTTATATACACGCACAATTTTTATTTCAAATTTCTTATTCTGACATGTACCAACATTTCAGTTTCCGCTATCCTGAAGATTCTTCTTCCGGTTTGAAAAGGCATTCAAAATCTCCTCCATTCGAACGCTGTATCCATTGATCCAAGCACTTTTTTCGACTCGTTAAATTAGAGAAATCTGAACAGAAGCAGTTGAAAGAAGAAAAAAAAACACAACATCCAACCTTCCGACTCTACTGTGTCGAGTTTTTTTTTTTGCTACCTTCCATGCGCAGTGACAGTGCTGCGGTGGGGACACATTATTGATCGAGGGGATCTTTTTATTGATAAAATTATGATGACAATAAAAATTTACTGCTTTTGGCTCGGGGACAAAGCTGTGAGGCCATGCTGTGAGCTGTGTGCTGTATATAGCTTTTGGGTCGTTCATTTTTACGAAGTGTAAGTCATTGAATGGTATTGCTTGTTTTCGCACAATCGAACTTACATTCTGTGGTTTATTGTCAACTGAATAAACAGAAATCATATTTTATAATAACATATTTTCTGATAGACATAGAAATCTACTTGTTTGCTTATTTTGTGTAGTTTATGAATCAATAGACAAAGAAACAGGCCTGGCTTGATTTATATAAGGTTAGTAAGAGAGTCTTTTAGCTCAATCGATTAATGGAATAAGGAGTGTATTCTTAAAAACGCAACACCTTGTTTTGTGAATAATTTGAGAGTGCATAAATGAAAATTGATATAGTTTTCAATGAAGCCATAGCATGCTTCATTGAGAATTGGAACAAACTTTTGCTTATATTGTGGCGTTCCTAGTGGACGGTTTTGGAAGTTCTTGGCTCCCACGTGTCGGGTATTTTTTCAGCTCTATGTATGTATTTATGACATTCCGTAAATCGACTGTACTTTGTAAACAATCAGCATGGAAGCCAAAGCAAAGAAAAAAATGTGCAAAATTATTTGGAAAATCCATTGTGGTCTGCATCTAGGCTAGCTGAACAGTTGATATTTATTGCCCAGAAATACCGTATGGTGCGTTATCAAACGGTATAAGGAAACATTGACGACGATTCGGAAGCCTCAAGCCAATCTTTGGAGTGGAACTGTCGACTGTAAACTGCGTGGTAAGATTATGAAGACGATTTATAGGAATTAAAATCTGTAAAACCATGATTTGGCAAGAAAATTGGTGCGCCCATAGTATCGTGAGGGGAATTCGACTCCGGAAAGGAATCAAGTCGTATCGAGCTAGCAAAAAGCCAAATCAGACCATAAAGGGTGATACGGTCACAATTTGGTCAATATCAATTTGACGTATTTTAACGTATTTGACGTAAAACCTGAACACCCCTCATTTTGAAGGTGTGTGTAGAATGTTGCTCCTATTTTGTTTTTGGAATTCACTGTTCAGTTGTCAAAATGCCGTCTAAGGAAGAAGAGCAGCGTATCAAAATTTTGCTCGCACATCGCGAAAATCCAAGCTACTCGCACGCAAAGCTTTCAAAATCGCTAAAAGTTGCCAAATCAACCGTTACAAATGTGATTAAAGTGTTTGGGGAACGTTTGTCGACAGCCAGGAAGTCTGAATCAGGGGGGAATCGAAAACCGGAAGACGCTGAGACGACAAGGAGAGTTGCCGGTAGTTTCAAGCGAAACCCCTACCTCTCTCCGAGATGCCGCAAATAAGCTGGGTGTATCGTCTACAACCGTGCATCGAGCCAAAAACCAGCCGGACTATCGACTTACAAGAAGGTCGTGTAGTGACTCCAAATCGCGATGATAAACAAAATACGACGGCCAAAGGGCGGTCCAGGAGGCTGTACACGACGATGCTGACGAAGTTTGACTGCGTGGTAATGGACGACGAAACCTTCGTCAAAGCCGACTACAAGCAGTTTCCGGGACAGGAGTTTTATACGGCAAAAGGTAGGGGAAAGGTAGCAGATATTTTCAAGCACATGAAACTGCCAAAGTTCGCGAAGAAATATCTGGTTTGGCAAGCCATCTGTACCTGTGGCTTGAAAAGCAGCATTTTCATAGCTTCCGGGACTGTCAACCAAGAAATTTACGTGAAAGAGTGTTTGAATAAACGTCTGCTGCCTTTTCTGAAGAAACGCGGTTGTTCCGTACTGTTTTGGCTGGATTTGGCATCTTGCCATTACGGTAAAAAGGTCATGGAGTGGTACGCCGCCAACAGCGGGCAGGTGGTTCCCAAGGACAAGAACCCTCCCAACACGCCAGAGTTTCGCCCAATTAAAAAATACTGGGCTATTGTCAAGCGGAACCTAAAGAAGAATAAAAAAAACTGCTAAGGACGAGCAGTAGTTCAAGGCAAACTGACTTTCTGCGGCGAAGAAGGTGAACAAGGTGGCTGTACAAAATCTGATGGCAGGGGTTAAGCGTAAGGCCCGGCTAATCGGATTTGGAAAAGCGGAAGCCTAACTGAATATTTTTCCTGAATTTTATACTAATTAAACTTTAAAAAGAAATTTAATTTGGTTGTTTAAATAAACGATTTCACCGATTTACACGCGTTTTCCCTTGACCAAATTTTAACGGTACCACCCTTTAGTACAGTCCGAAAGTGCGGAGTCAGCATCTGCGCTGAGCCCTCACATTGGACTTTGTTCGATATACAGTTTATTTATGCTTTGCGTGCATAAACGAACTGTAACATTGATTTATACAATGTTGCGGGTCCACCACAACATAGTAAAAACTTGCCGAACCCTGACCCAAAACTGGGCTACTCGAATCAATTACCCGCCCTTTCAAACTTTCATGTGCAAATTTTTATCCCAACCCAATTTTTAATAACGTAAATTTGGCTAAAACATTATTTGTGTTGTATGGACGACCCTTTTAGCGGTACTGTAAAAAATGTGATACCTTAAATCGATTGCAAGTCTCTAAAAACTTCCGTGTCCAAATTTTCATTCAAGTCCTATGTATAATAGCATCAATATCGCTAAAACAGCATTTGTGTTGTATAGATGACCAATTTTGTCGACCCTTGACCCCAAATTTGATACTTGAAATTGGCTAGAGCTGTAAGAAATATATTGTCTATAGGTTCTTCGTTTAACGGTATCAAAATCGACGATGCATCCATATCGAAAGCGACAGCTAAGCTGAAAAACTCTACATCTATGGGCCCGGATGGTTTACCTGCTACTTTTTTGAAGCATTTTATGCTACTTTTGCTGTTTTTTTTATTCGGCATATTTTCCAATCATCGCTGGATGTTGGAATCTTTCCCTCACTCTGGAAGGAAGCCTACATTTTTCCTGTTCACAAGAAGCGTGACAAGAGAGATGTTAACAACTACCGCGGAATTTCAGCTCTATGCGCGATAGCCAAATTGTTTGAATTGGTTATCTTGGATCTCTTTAATTCGTTCTTCAAGCATCAACTTTCCAATGATCAACACGGGTTCATGCCTAAACGATCCACGAATACTAACTTACTCACCTTCACATCTTTTGTGCAAGACCACTTTGCTATGAAAACCCAAACTGGCGCCATATATACTGACCTTTCCGCTGCATTCGACAAGGTGAACCACGATATCGTTATCGCAAAGCTGGAACGTCTGGGTTTCTGTGGATCCCTTCTGCATTGGTTCCACAGTTACTTAACAGGTCGAAAGTTATCCATTTGTATTGGTGACTCTTTTTCAAATCATTTTCTTGCCTGCTTCGGTGGCCTCAAGGAAGTTATTTAGGACCACTAATTTTCGTGACATATTTTAATGACGTACTCTCGCTCCTTGACTGCAGGAAACTTGCATATGCCGACGACCTGAAACTCTTTCACACTTTAAACGGCCAAGAGGACACCAATTTCTCGCAGCAGCAGTTCAATGTGTTTACTCAATGTTGTGACTTGAATTGCCTGCCCCTGAATCGCAGTAAATGCTCGGTCGTATCATTTTCTCGTAAGCTACACCCTCTTTAAATATGCGGAGTACGCTCTCGGAGACGGAATCATTTCTAGGGTGGACCACATCAACGATCTGGGCGTTATTCTCGATCAACGCCTGGAGTTTAAGACTCACACAAACTACATCGTCGACAAAGCATCCAGAAACCTTGGATTCTTATTTCGCATGGCCAAAGACTTCAAAGACGTGTATTACCTGAAAAATCTTTACTGCTGTATAGTTCGTTCCATCCTCGAGTATGCTTCAGCTGTTTGGTGCCTTTTTTACCAGATTGAGGCTGAACGAATCGAGGCCATCCAGCGTCGCTTCATGCGGTATGCCCTACGTCATCTGAACTAGCAAGACCCGATCCGTTTAGCAAGTTATGAGAATCGCTGCCGCCTCATAGATCTAGATACGCTTCAAGCCCGCAGAAACGCTACGCGCGCTCTAGTTGTTGCTGATCTCTTAACGTCCAGAGTTGACTGTCCCGTTTTGCTTGAGGCCATTCCTCTCAGCGTGCGTCCCCGAGGATTGAGATACCAGCTTTTGCAGCTCTATGTTCCTATTTGTTTTAACAACTATGGAGCGAACAGCGCATTTATCGGCATATTGAAAACGTTCAATCGCTTTTCTGAGCATTTCGACTTCGATGTTTCGAGGGACGTGTTTCGGAGAAAATTTTTAACTGTTTCAAGAACTGTATGGATCTGTGTTAATTTTTATCTTGTATTGTAATTACTATTAAGTTATCATTAGGATCGGATCATATGTACCGTTGATTTTATTCTAATGAACAATAAACAATAAACAATAATTGCTCATCCTTTAAAGATCCCAAATGATAATTTTCATCTCAATCCAATGCATTATAACGTCATTATAGTAAAAACATTGGACAGTTCACACGGACGTGTTGTATGGACGACCCCCTTTAGGAGCGGTCATCCGAAAATCTGAAAACATTTTTCATCATTCCTGGTCCTAATGAGCATCCATGCCAAATTTCAGCTCTCTAAAGCAAGTATCATCTTAAATCTGGACGCATTAAAACGGGTCTATTTCGGAGCTATGAAAACGAAATAAAAATGTTTTTTACTCTAAATGTGATATTTTATTGCACTTTAAAGGAAAAATAATAAAAAAAAAAGTTATTCCGATGTTAAAAAATTGTTCCGAACTTTTCGTTGAATTCCACTTATCATAGTTTGGACACCGAATTTGATCTTGCCGGGGAGTTATTAACTGTTTAACAAAGGTATTTCTTTTGACATTAAATAACAATAAATTCAATTGATATCACTGCTTGTGCCTCGCAAAGCATTGCATGAAAAGTAGTCATGCAATACCTAACTGCAGTGATTTCAATTGTGTTTTTGGTTTATCAATTCTAAAAGACATACCCTTGTTAAACAGCTAATAACGGTTTTGCCTAATAAGATACAAAGTTACGGTCTTCGACGAAGTTGTTCAGAGGAAAATTTTACTTTGAGAATTTTTAAATTGCCTCAAAAATCATAAGCAGGCTCGGTTACACAGAAGAAATAAAAATGATGTTGATTTTTCAGTACAAAATATTTAATTTTCCCATACAACCTAAAGATACAAATTTACTCATGTAAACGTTACTTAAAAATTTTGCAAAAAATCATGTATGAGTTTTGAACCAAAACGAAGCTTTTAAGACCCCAGAGTTTGAGAAGTTCAAAACTGACCCCAAATCGACTCAGTCTACCCGACCAGTAGTGGGTTTATAAAAATTTTGGCCAGGAAGCCGCCCAAAATCCATCATCACGTAATTTCGTAATCCATGAGGTTGTATCCATCGTACTTCGTTAGAACGTTGTTGTATAACTTCCACGAAAATATCTGGGATGCTCTTAGACGACAAAGAGCACGATACGAGGCATTTTCGTTCAAGCACGACGGTGTGTTTAGTCGGCGAGTTAGACAAGAATGTATCTTACGACGACCGAAAGCTCCAAGGTCTCAAAGTCACTATCGGATAGACCGAGACGATGAAGAGATCAACACAGGTAATCCATCCAGTTTCAAGGTAGCTGGGCAACAAGTTTGCAAAGTGGTATGCTTCCAGTATCTTCAGTATCGCCTGATGGTAGTACCAAGAAAGACATCGTGACCCGGATCAGAAAAGCCCGATTTGCGTTTGCGAGTCTCCGAAACATCAAGTAGTCTCGCCAGATATCTCTACAAACTTTAACTCAAATTTGTACTGATGTATGGGTGCGAAACTAGGTGGAAATATGCGGTAACGATGTGAAACTGCAAGTATCAGTATATCGCGCCTGCCGAATATAATCCGCGCTTGCTGCCTGGCAACTGGATCTCAAACGTAAAACTACACGTCGGTGTCAACAAAAAGCTCTAGAAACCAAGATTTGGAAACGTAAGAGGAGATAGATTGGACAAACGCTGTGAAATAATTTGATCGAGATTTGCAGACAGAAGCTTGAGTGGAATCCAAAAGGACATCGAAGTAGAGTTCGTAGTGGCAAAGCTGAGCCGCCGAAATCCGAACTGTCGACGAGAATCTCCTCCGGATCGTCGACAGTGGAATAGTAAATAGGTGATAAATATGTCACTTTGTTATGATTTCAATGCTGTTTAGATTATGCCCACGATGAAATCCACTGCTCATTGAACAACCAACAATAATTTTCAAAAAAAAAATTCACGAACGTAAATGAACATGAACAGTTAATGTCACGTAATAAAGGAGATTTTTTTTCCTAAGAAAAGTTGATTTCCCGGGCACACAAAATATAACTTTTTCGAATTTCAGGGTGAAGGGATGATTACGGGATTCGGAAATTTTAACTGTGATTGGGAGTATCATGGTCTCGAGGGGATTAAACGTAAACTTAGTGTACATGTTCCTAACATATCATTTGACAATTATATATTTTTCGAAAAAAGTTCATGACCAGTGTTATGTTCGAATTAAATAGAACATTAAATCAATTCCGAATCACTAACGTCATCGTGGTGCTTTCTGTTCCAATCCATAGTGCTCCAATGGAGACGACCTTTAGCAGCGTCGCTCGGCATATGCTCCTACTAGGTGCTGGTGCCTGCCAGTGACCTCATCACGATTTCGAGCTCCAGTGGCAATAACCAACAGATACTGCCCACGTCCCCACCCCTGTCTCCCTGTACCTTCACGTCCATCGACTCAATGAAGAAAAAGAAAAACCTGAGCAGTATGCGAAAGTCATAAGAAGAGCCGGCGCACATTTTGCTCTTCCATTCAGCTTCGTCTCCTCTGCCAGATCCAGAGAGCTATGCTGCTGTATGACGACGACGACGATGATGATGATGATGAACTTTAATAGCACTTTGATGTTGTGGAGCGATGCTTGCAAGTTTACTGCCACGCCGCCGTATGGAAGCATACATCGGTAGATGTGTAAAACTTTCGGTAGAAGAAGAAGCAGCATGTTTCAGCAGATACAAAACGAGGCTTTGCTCTTATGATGGCTCTTTCAGTTCGATCCCACCCTACCCATCGATGTTTCTTTCGTTTCGATGCTCTTGTATGGAGCATAAATTGGCTCCTGGAATTCAGTGCCGTTGGTGGTGAAATTGTTGCCTGAACGAAATCGAATGAGATAAAAAAAACAGTTCAATTACTTTTCTTTGTTGGATTCCGACTTATTCACTCTTCGATAAAAGTAAACGATTTTAATTTCTCACGCTCCCAAAATGGAAAACCGCTTTAAATACCTGTTACTAATTCAACAACCTATAAAATCCACGTGATTTCACTTGTGCCATAGTTCAATATTTGATTTTGAAGTAGGAACGAATAAGGCTTTTTTAATCTATGGAACACTATCAATGTTTATAAAACTTGAAATCTATTAAAAATAAAGCATCTCGTATCCTAAGGACTGTATTCGAAAAAAATGCAACACTTTTATTTGTTAATAACTTTTGAACGGATGGATGAAAATTTATGAAATTTTTAGTGATATTACCTAGTAACGTTATGTTCCCATGTGAAGAATTTTGCGACGATCTTTCGTGTATTTCTTGAGTTAGCGTCTAATGTATAAATTCATTGACCAAAATTTTTGTGCATGATCGTGAAAAATCTTGGAAAATCTCATTGAGAGACCCTAAAACAGCTGTAAATCAACTATGCGTCCAAAATCCATGTGGATAATAGTTCTGGGAGTCTTAGAGGATCTAACAGTGAGCTAAATTTGAATATAAGTAAGTATTTCCATGAAGGCATGGGAAGCAAGAGATTTTACAAAGCGCATTCTAAACCTTTCAATTGGAGAAGTAGAAAAGCAGGACATTTTTCTGTCTGATTCGCCCAACGACAAGAAATACAGACCCAACATTGTGTCCTAATAATAAAAAGCTGTCCATCAATTAAATCAACAAAATACGATGGTTAAATCGTGCGCAAAATGGTAAACCCATTAGCGGGGTAAAGTTTATAAAAATTATGTGAAGAAAATCGATACGATTTTTTGAGCGAGCATCTGGCTTGTCTCCTGTCAGAAATTTTCCATTGAAAAGACTCACCCGAATGTTCAGAGAAAGAATAAGAAGAAACATTTAATTAACGGTAATTAACGGTCTAATATACCAAAATTGCCTACAAAAGCGACCGTTTTCCTTCCGGGGCGCTCCCAAGGGCTCTCAATTTAAATACTCTGTTTTGGATCTGGGATCGTGCCAATAAGCGAAAACTGAGATGAAGTGATAGAAAATAATAAATGTTGTTTTCTTGTAAAAGGTGGATAATCTGCTTGCCATAATTTGGATGAAAAAGACAATTTTAAGTAATCTTGAAGGTCAAGCTCCAGGGAATGAAGAATGTCAACAAAAATAGTCTTGATTTAGAAAAACTGTATTTTATAGTGTGCAATATAGATGGCGCATATGTTATCCAAACATTTTAGTCAATAAACTTACTCATTTGACGCTATCTCAATAACTACTTGCTGAAAGTCACCACCAAATTTTGCACATGTTAACATTACATTACTACAGGTAGTATCACTGAAAATTTGATAATTTTTAATCCATCCGCTCAAAAGTTATTTACAAACAGAAGTTTTGCATTTTTTTCGAATACAGTCCTTATTACAAAGCCTGAATATCTATTTGTTGAATTGCTTAGTAAAGTTTTCTTAAGAATATCTGATTTCGTGTTTAAGTGAATAACTTTTTAATTTAAATTGACGAAATTTAGAGTATTTTATTACATATGTTATGATTACATTTGCAAAATTTTAGGATCACGTTTGAGTGATTTATGTGCGCGATTGTGGGAAATCTAGAAAAGTCCAAAAACAGCTCGTGTGGTAAAATCGAACTAGAAATAATAGTGAATCTAATTTTGGGCAAAAATTGGATATTTGCAAACAAACCGGAAAAAAGTACGAACTTTTCATCGAGCAATATTTTGTTTCTCTCTTGGAAGAAAATCTCGAAACTTATTTTCAAACTCGCTTTTTATAAATTACAAAAAGTGACGAGGCTTTATTTGGTTTCAAATCATTTTTTTAAAACCTACTTAACAATTTAGTACAACATTTTTATTATTAATTTTTGTAATCTGTAAAATGTCGTTCTAACATGGATATTTTCGAAGGAATTTTTTTTTCGATTGAGATTGATGGTGTTAATTAGTTTAATAAGTATCGTCAGATTTAAAGAAACTTTACATAGCATTCAAAAAGTTTTCCAGTTACTGTTACGAATATTACTAGCTCATTTTTATTTTAACCTTCTTCAAACAATCTTAAAAAATCCTGTATTTTACAGAAATGCGAAAAAACAAACAACAAGAAAATTTCAATACTTTTATTTCAGAAGTCAAAACTACTCGCATTCTTCGGAAATGTTTGTCATCGAATTATTACCTTTCTTTTCAAAGTGTTTGATGTATTCTACAGTTTCGTCAATAAAGTGCACAAATTTCTCAAATGATTATAAGCTCATCTAATAAAACTTAGTGCATTTTTGGATTCAGCTCCCTCGAGTTGATGAAAATTAGCTCTTAATTGTTCTGCACTTCGAAAAAATGTGAATTTTGTCCGCTTGTGTCATTAAAGAATATTTGTAAAAATTACTTCAGCATTTTGTTTACAAATTAAAAAAAAAAATGTTTCCATATATGACAACTTTTATAAAGGTATCAAAAAGGTAATAAAATTTCAATCTTTTATTTTTCAAACCGATTCTGTCAGAAGTTTGTGCTCTAAAACCTAACAATTCAAATAAAGAAACGCAACGAAAAGAATCTGAATGTTCTGAATTTTGCAACCCGCATCATTTAGAACTTCAGTTTCACAAACTGTTGACAGTAGCAAAATCATCGGAAAAAAATGATATATTTTAAAACAAAAGGATAGTAATTTGAAAATTTACGAGTTTTGTTGAAGTCTAGCTAAAAAATGTCTATCAAGAGTGAAAAATCTATCTCAATTTTTTTAAATTTTGGCAGCAAGAGTCGGTCAAGTTTGTCGGTTAAAGTACTTCTTTTTGGAGCTACAATAATTGCTAATTCAATTTTTAAGCATTTTTAAGGCATTAAAAAGGTTTGAAATGATTCGAAATAATAGATCCTAAAATTTAAAAATACCTTCACGGTGTGCCTACTGGAACGATTTAATTTATCGAAAATTAGCATCGCTAATTTTTGCAAATATATGTAGTAAAATTGTTTTAAGCATTTCAAGCCACTGGTTTAAATACTGTTCATGACACGATGTTATATTTTGTTTTCATCGAAGTAAGAAAATAACATTCCAGGGGAAGGTAAAAAATGCAGAAATCCACAGACAAATGTTTGCAGTGTTCCATACTATCAGATAGAAATATGTTTTTTTTTATTTTCTCTAGGGAATTTGAACAAATGTAAAATTTTCAGAAAGCGGAATTAAATATTCGTAAAAAATGTGATGACTTTTGATCTGACAAGTTAAAGTGGATTGAGAGAATATTTCCAGATAATAGTATTAAATGAAATCAACCACTTAAAATTGTTGAAAACAAAGTTGATGTTGAGATATTTTAATCTTCTTTTGCTTTTGATCGAAAGAAACAATTGAAAAAAAAAACATTACGTTCAGTTTGTGTACTTTTGACAAAAATGAACAATCTAGAAGTTTTGCTTGAAAACTTAAATCCGACCACATTTTTAAATACACGAGTGCCTCCAAAAACACTAATTTATGCAATCAAACATAAACAATAGGATTTTTTTTTTAATTTCATATATATGTCACTTTATCATCCTTGTGATACCCGTGTCAAAGGTTTTACAATCAATTGAAAATGAAAAGTATGAAACCCTTCAGAAATTATCAAAAAGGATAAAAGATTTTCAACAAAGATGTTTGGTTTTGAAATCCAGTTGAATTGTTTAAAATTTTGGATTAAATGTAAGAAGTAAATCTCATTTGTTGCTTAGTGCCAAATGTTTGAAGTATTCACACTAACTTAGCTTAAAATATAAATAACTAAATTTTCAAGAAAAGCAGAAGACATTTTTAGAGAATAAAACCCTACAAATGCTCTTTACTTCATATAATATTTAACATGAAAGATGAAAGATTGATTATTTTTAATGTAAATAAACCATCCTAAACATTTATAAACTCTCCAAACAATAACTAAGCTGGTAGAATACTATTTCTGGTCTTAGTACAATCAGTGGTGAGAAGTTTCAAATTGCCAGAAAGTGCCAGAAAATGGACACTCTAGCCCGGATTTATCTGGACTTGCCCGGATAATACTTGAAAATTTAAGAACGGTCCGGTCCGGTTCAGCTGCCTGGATTTTTTTGAAAAATGCCCGGATCATTTCACCAAAAACAAAAAACTCAAATCGAGCCGTATCATTTTTTTTATTCTTGCAACTAAAAACGAAACTTTTTGGACGAGTTTTGTCAAAATAAACGCGAACGATTGATGGAATCTTAAAATTCAACTAATATTTGCTGATTTGTTTCGATAAAAATATAAAACTTCAATTGTTTTTTTTTTCATTTATGACACGTACACAATAAAAATGATCATTCAAGCATTCAAGCTTTTTAGGAACGTTTCTTAAGAATTTTCAGACGAATATTTCGATTTGTCCAGATTTTGATTTTTTTTGTAGTTTATCCACCTGATCATTTTTTTTTAATATGTCTATACTTGTATCAATTCACCATTACATTTATATTACATTAATACATTAAATAAGGTGTCAATAATGAACTGTTCAGAGCCCTATAGTTTACTAGATGATAAAAATTTATTTATAAGACTTAAATTTGCTGAGCGCAACCAAGTATTTAATGTAGGAGAACATCCTGTAATGGCAAAAATATATTAAACTTAAAACTAAAATCTATCCTAAAATTAAACTCATTATAAAGAAAACGAATCTCTGCGATGGAAGACTGCATCGATTTTCTTCTGAAGTTAGAGATGATTTTGTTGACCATCTCTTCGATCGATTCAATGTCCGCAATCTGATGAAGACCTTCGGTGCTGTGCCAAAGTGGAAGCCGCAAAATAATTTTCAGAACCTTGTTCTGAATCCTCTGGACACCTGATCTTTTAAAGTTTCTCAAACCATGGTGGATTATCGAAATGGTGTAAATACCATTCAATCGTTACTACTTCAAAATATTTTCAGCAATGAATGACCACCTCCATACTATTTTATGATTTTCTTATACAAAATCCGCAGGAGAGGTTTCTTCAAATTCAATAGTGGCCCTCAAATTACCAGTAGTTGGCTTTTGGGGTGTTGTTTTACTCAAAATGGTAAGCAAATTATTTGATTTGATGAATCGAACCAATATAGTAATGTAGAAAACGGTACCGGATGTATCGATTGTATGTTCTCAAATGAGGTTGTAGAAATAGTTGCAGTTGTATTGTCCAGTATTGTATGAATTACTCATTTTTTGATTTTATCAGAACTTCCAAAAGAAATAGAATTTCTAGAAATAGAAAGCTCTATTTTTTAAAAATTTTGTTCCCTTAGTTAATTCATTTAGCACATTTGATTACATCTCTAAAAACAAAATTTAGCTGACCTTCGAACATTAAACTATTTTTAATACATTTAAAACAAAAACGTTAAAACTATTACCGAAGAATTGAACGCAAAACGTCACATTTAGTTTAAACTCGCTCAGACCAAAATTTTTACTGAAGGCAAAAGCTGTCGTTCAGCACGCTTTCAGTGATAAGCAAAAGAAAAGTGAAAAAGGAAGGCAACACAATTGCAATCCACTGCAGCTATGTGACTTGAATTTTGCGCCAAGCGAAATTGCACTCTAGAGAGACGCGCTCGGCACCTCTGTGAGATAGCTGGGGAAAAATCTGGTTTGACTTGACTTTTCGAGGCGAGAATTAATGGCATTCGAGCTTCTTGTGCGACGTTGTTGTCGTCGTTGTCGGTGCTTCCATTTCCTGACACCGTCTCGTGTGCTACAGTCAGACAATTTTGTTGCAACGATTGTGAAACAATTGTAGGCAAGGGAAGGGTGAGAGATTGACTGTTACTCGTTACTACCTTCACGAACTAGAAACGTGAAAGGACAGAAAGGTGGTGGCATTCTGTCGTGTGTGGGTGGTTTTGTGAGCAACACATGGCGAGACAAATTTATGATCATGCAATTAGTTAGACTTTCGAAGTAATTCGGTCCTTTTCAGTTGCAGTAAGTGTTTCAATTTTGTTGCTGCTGTTTTTATTCTTTTTGACTCTTCTAAAGGGTGATACGGTCAAAATTTGGTCAAGGGAAAACGCGTGTAAATTGATGAAATCGTTTATTTTAAAAATCAAATTAAATTTCTTTTTCAAGTTTAATTAGTATAAAATTCAGGAAAAATATTCAGTTAGGCTTCCGCTTTTTCAAATCCGAATTTCCGGGCCTTACGCTTAACCCCTGCCATCAGATTTTGTACAGCCACCTTGTCTACCTTCTTCGCCGCAGAAAGCCAGTTTGCCTTGAACTGCTGCTCGTCCTTACACTGCAAAAAATCCACACTTAAGATGTATATTTCCTTACATATACGTCTGCTGAAATTACTCTACACATAGGTTTTATTCTATTGATATAATATGTATTTGCCACAAATAATGTTTATGTCCGGAATATAAAGTTCATATGTATCTGACACACTAATTCTATGGTTTTCGGCTTTGAAAATTTTCACTTTCTCAAAATGGCTGCTGATGAAAAAGTTGGCGTGTTTTATCCGACAATGCATTTAAAAACAAAAATAAGGTGAGTAATATTTGATTTTTTTAAGTAGTTTGTACATCTTTTGTTGGAAGATTTAATTCACCGTTGTAGCAACATACTTAACTATTGTTGACATTATTGTTGCAGGGATGGCGCAACTGAAGAGTGTCTTTGCAATCTGGCTCAGTTGGATATTTTGTGGATGTTGCAGCAAAGGTAAGTTCATTTCTAATCAGATTTTTCTCGACATTTATCATATTTTTCTCAACATTTATTTTCGTTTGCAGGGAATACCGGATGGTGATACTGCGAGCTGCCCTCAATTTTGCCTTTTCCGTTCCAGAATCGAAAATAATTTGGATAGCTGATGGGATTTTGAAGCAGCTAGACACTTATTTTAAGTGAAAAACAAATGTTATCAGTAGCCATGAGGTAAATCAGCGGAGTTTACAGATAAGTTTAATGTTTTATTATAGATAATCACAGTTTATAATAATAAAATCAATCAAGATTGAAAATCGAAATCATTATACTTCCAAACTTTCCGAAACCAAGTTCGAATATGCCTATGGATCAAACAAAATTCTTGCCTAATTTTAGGCGTTTAAAAACTGTAGTACACTTATAATATCTATGTGTGTAATATCGTAATTTTTATGTGTCGCATAATATTAAATGCCGACATAGGTTTTTTATATGTGAGTCACATTGCAAAAATCTATATAGGCCCACACATAGCGCTGATGTGTGGATTTTTTGCAGTGTAGCAGTTTTTTTTGGTCTTCTTTAGGTTCCGCTTGACAATAGCCCAGTATTTCTCAATTGGGCGGAGCTCTGGCGTGTTGGGAGGGTTCTTGTTCTTGGGAACCAACTGCACGCTGTTGGCGGCGTACCACTCCATGGCCTTTTTACCGTAATGGCAAGATGCCAAATCCGGCCAAAACAGTACGGAACAACCGTGTTTCTTCAGAAAAGGCAGCAGACGTTTATTCAAACACTCTTTCACGTAAATTTCTTGGTTGACAGTCCCGGAAGCTATGAAAGTGCTGCTTTTCAAGCCACAGGTACAGATGGCTTACTAAACCAGATATTTGTTCGAGAATTTTGACAGTTTCATGTGCTTGAAAATATCTGCTACCTTTCCCCTACCTTTTGCCGTATAAAACTCCTGTCCAGGAAGCTGCTTGTAGTCGGCTTTGACATAGGTTTCGTCGTCCATTACCACGCAGTCAAACTTCGTCAGCATCGTCGTGTACAGCCTCCAGGATCGGGCTATGGCCGTCGTATTTTGTTTATCATCGCGATTTGGAGTCACTACACGACCTTCTTGTAAGTCGATAGTCCGGCTGGTTTTTGGCTCGATGCACGGTTGTAGACGATACACCCAGCTTATTTTCGGCATCTCGGAGAGAGGGATTAGGGTTTCGTTTGAAACTACCGGCAACTCTCTTTGTCTTCTCAGCGGCTTCCGGTTTTCGATTTCCCCCCGATCCAGACTTCCTGGCTGTCGACAAACGTTCCCCAAACACTTTATTACATTTGCAACGGTTGATTTGGCATTTTTCAGCGATTTTACCAGCTTTGCGTGTAAGTAGCTCGGATTTTCGCGATGCGCGAGCAAAATTTTGAATACGCTGCTCTTCATCCTTGGACGGCATTTTGACAACTGATGAGTGAATTCCAAAATCAAAATAGGAGCATCATTCTACACATACACCCATAGAAGAGGTTGCAAAAATCCAATGCCTATTTAGCAAATCTCTGTGCCGATAATGCCCTGAAATGTGCACTGTGCCGAAGACGGTATGTTTGAAAAACCGTAACTGGCATAAGGACTCGGCTCCCAACCAAAACGATGACCACTACATTCAAGCGAAACAAGAAAAACATTTTATGGGATTTCGTTCCTATTGGATAATTCATCCCAGAAACAAGAAAATAAAAATATAAACCACAGCGCCCGTAGGGAGAATCGAACTCTTATCATCAACCATATGGTCTTGCCAGACCGATATCTTAACCAGAGTACTATTTGAGCTTCATGCAGGAAGAGGGATATTTGTCATAGGCATGCTGCCACCGATCAATCACAAAAGAAACGCACGACAGTGGCTTCCCGGCGTTTGGCCTCCTTTCAATGCATTCCTTTGTCTTAAGATGGAAACGGGAAAGGGAACGGGAGTGAAGGAACGGGAAACCCATTGAATGAGAACTGTGCTTTGCTTACTGCCTGCTATTACATACACACGCTACATATACACAGCTGCTAAAGCTGGGCAGCTTGGCCGGTGTTGTTTGCCGGTGAATTGAAGGAATGTTTTTGTTGTTGCTTTTGCTACATACACACGCACAGCTTAGCCGTGTTTGCCGGTCGATTGAATTAGAAGGATGTTTTTGTTGTTGCTTTTGCTATATTCACACGCACAGTGCTCGGTTCGCTGGCTGCCTGGTGTTGGCCGGTATTTATTTCCATCCTTCTTCGGCTTGTGATGCGATGGGGAGGGACGCGAAAACGTTTTTATTTTGTTTCATTCAGACATACGCATTTCGGTTGCGCTGGGAGGTTAATGCCGGTGGGCGCAAATCGAATCAGTGCCGGTCGCGTTATTTTCTTGTACCAATGATGCTATGAAATTGACTACACGCCATTGGCACAGAGGCTGAATTTTGGGTGTACACACACACCTTCAAAATGAGGGGTGTTCAGGTTTTTTAAATACAAAATTGAAAGAAATACGTCAAGTTGATATTGACTAAATTTTGACCGTATCTCCCTTTAGCTCAAACAAGTTACAATTCCAAGAAACAATTTAATCCCTTATGATTTTGTTAGAATATTATGTTATTTAATGAGAGTTTGATAAAAAAAAGAAGAAGAAGAAATGTGGTTTGCCTAATTTTTATATAGTGCTCCCGATTAACTCAACTTTTTTACCTGTTTTTATCCTGAAAAAAATCTGTAACCAGATCAAAGCGTGTACGGAACATCTAAGCAAGGACTGTGTAAAAAGTGAATTTTGAAAAAAACATCTGAAAACCCGAAAAAGTGGAAAACTTAATTTGTTGACTCCAGCTGGCATATCGTATTGTTCACATTTCATACGCTGCCAGTAAGAACAGAGAAAGGGCGGTAATGTTAAAAGCAACACGTTCTGTTTCATCATCGCTCATGGCTGATAAACAAACAACGAAACGTTCCCGGGAGGACCTGACTGAAGTTGGTGCAGAAGATCCCTTCGATCTGCTCTGGGAAAAAATCAATCTTTCTTTTTCTAAGATGGAAGCCAAGCTGGACAATATCAACACCCAACTTAGTGACAGAATTGATTCAGTGGAACAACAGTTAGCTTCGCTCAGAACTGATTGCACTGACCAAGTTCGATGTCTGGATGCAGCCGTCAGTGGAATACGTTCCGAATTAACTGAGTCAACGGAACGGCTGGCAAAGTCACGCGAAGTGATAATTTCTGGAATACCGTATACCCCGCATGAGAATCTTCTTGAGTTGTTCCAAAAGATTTCAACCACACTTGGTTTTGCTAGCTGCCCAATAGTCGACCTACAACGACTTGCAAGACTGCCGATTCAAACTGGTTCTCGCCCCCCCATACTGTGGGAATTCGCACTTAAAAATGCTAAATCGGAATTCCATAGACGCTACATAAATCTACGATCTCTATCATTGCGTCATGTGGGGTTTGAGTAGGAGGAACGCATATTTATCAACGACAACCTTTCACTAAGCACCAGGAAAATCCGAGCGGAGGCGATAAAGCTAAAAAAACTTAACCTGGTTGAGAAAGTTAGCACCCGGGATGGTGTCGTCTACGCTAAAATGAACGGCAAAGCAGATCTGATCGCTATCAAAAACATCGATCAGCTCTCTGCTATTCGTAATGTGAACCCTTCCTAAAAAGCTTTTCGTTTCCTACCTAACTTCCCTTACCGCTCCTAAAAGTCAACATTACCTATCCTAGTAAAACTCTTAATCCTTCCAACTACTCCTGTGAATCCGATCCCAAAAATATCCCGTGAATCCTTATCCGTCCGAAGTCATATTCTATCATGACTTCAAAAAAAAAACAAAAAACCTTCTCCTTGCTATTATCTGCTTTCCTCCCCTTCATCCCGTGACTCCTTTCCTCAGTTATCCATGACTCCTAGTCCGTCCGAAGTCATTTCCTTCAATGACTTCAAACGTCGTCTACATCTAGGCCTTTAAATATCCCAGAGACGTGTGAATGGGCCGAAATCATCGTGGTGTCATCCAAGCACGAGCAGCACCGGAGTTGTTTTCCTTTCCGAGTCCGAGTCCGAGTCCAAGTCCGAGTCTGAGTCCGAGTCCGAATCTGAGTCCGAGTCCGAGTCCGAGTCCGAGTCCGAGTCCGAGTCCGAGTCCGAGTCCGAGTCCGAGTTCGAGTTCGAGTTCGAGTTCGAGTCCAATCTGAGTGCCAGTCTGAATCGGAGTGCGAGTCCGAATCCAGAAGGGTCCCACAAACACTGCGATGGTTGAATCCACATCCAATAATCTATTGGTTCCTTATGCCGTTATGATGACTGGTTTGACGTCTTCGAAATCTGCCTGCAAGTGCTACTGGTGAGTTGATGGGAGCGCCCAAACACTCAGTACTTTTGTGGTTCAAACGTCGGATGCTGTGCCTACAGATGCGCTGCTGACCTGTGGGAATCGACGCCGATCCAAGGACGCTAAGTCGCCAAGAACACTCACCATTGAGATGATCGCTGCTAGCTGTGAGTCGCAATTTTTTTATTTTTTTATTTTTTTTCTCGATACAATTTTTAATTGCCTATTATTGCCTATGGATAAAGTTATTGATCGAACATTGAATACCGATTACTGCCATCGCTCGTAGTTGAATTAACCTGGAGACTTAAGAGAAGCATAATGAACATATCGAGTGAAACAAATGTTAGTTTTAGAATTTTCTTTATTCATGTCGTTCTAGTTGTAGGTCTTGCTCTTAAATCAGTTTTGAATTTTGACTTAGTACTTTTAGTTTTCACAAATGGATAACGATTCCAGAAATGATACCTCTACGAACTTCTCAATTACTCGGGCTGTGATGCAAAGTGTCCTTTTGAATGATAATCTCAATATCTGTCACATGAACGTTCAAAGCTTATGCGCCCGTCGTTTAAGCAAATTCATTGAATTGAAGCATATTTTTAGTCAAAGTAAGGTCGACATTATTTTTATGACTGAAACTTGGTTGAGTGATGTTGTCAATGATCAAGTACTAGTTATAGACGGTTTTAATCTGGTTCGAAACGATCGGAATAGGCATGGTGGTGGAATATGTATTTACATAAAAAATTCACTCAATTTTCATATTGTAGAAAAGTCGAGCAACAGCAATAGTTCCTCTTTCGGTTTTCCCACAGAATTTATCTTGATGAAACTTCAATTAGGATCTGATAAACTTTTCTTCGGAGTCTATTATAACCCCCCAGATGTTGATTGCTCCGAAACCTTGCAATACCATGTACAGCAGTTTTCCTTAAGTTGCAATAACAGTTTCCTTATTGGAGACTTCAACACAGATTTGATGAAAAATTCACGCAGAATAACCAAATTTAAAGAAACGATTTCAAGCCTTTCGCTAAGCTGCTTAAATTATGAACCTACCTTTTTCCACAGGAATGGCTCTTCGTTACTAGATTTAATCCTTACGGATACACCTGATAAATTCAATCGTTTTAGTCAAGTTTCTGTACCAGATGTTTCTCATCATGATATGATTTTTGCATCTTTGAATTTCGGAAAACATCAAGAACACCAAGGCTACTGGTACCGTGACTACAAACATTTTAATGTGAATGAGCTTTTTTCTAATCTGTCTAATGTGTATTGGGACCCCTTCTATAGCATCAACGATCCCGATATGCTTGTCGAAATACTGAATAGATTTCTAACAGAAATTCATGATTTATACTTTCCGTTGAAATTTAGAAAATTCCGTAAAAATAACTGGTTTAACAAGGACATTCAAATGGCTATTATAAATAGAGATATTGCATACAGAACATGGAAGCGAACTCGCACTTTAACAGATCGAAACACCTATAAAGTTTTAAGAAACAAAGCAACGTCTTTGATTTCAAAAGCTAAGGTAAACCAAGAAAAACGTTTTCTTAATTTGACGATTCCTGCAAAAAAGTTTTGGGACAACTTGAAAAAAATTGGATTAACCAGCACACATAAATCTGTTTTAAATTCCAGTTGCAGTGCATCTGAAATTAATTCTTTTTTTACATCGAATTTTACCAAAAACAACTGCACAGCTTTACACATAAACGAAAACTCAAGTGGTTTAAACTTCAGACCTGTTGAACAATATGAAGTGGTTAATTCCATCGCTGAAATTGATTCAAATGCTGTGGGCATGGACAATATACCTATTAAACTCATAAAGATTGTTCTGCACTCCATATTACCTTTGGTTACCCATCCTTTTAACTCTATTATTCTAAGCTCGAAATTCCCTCTTTCGTGGAAGAAGGTTAAAGTTATACCTATTCCGAAAAAATCTAATGCATCGGGCATAACAAATCTAAGACCAATTAGCATTCTGAGCTCGCTATCTAAAGTGTTTGAAAAGCTTATAAAACAACAAATCTGTGACCATATCAACCGTCATAACTTTCTAAACAAGTTCCAATCTGGTTTCAGGCCTAGCCATAGTACTGAAACTGCTTTGATGAAAGTGCACAATGATATAGCACTCGCTTTAGACAAAAAAGGAAGTGCACTACTTCTTTTGCTAGATTTTTCAAAAGCTTTCGATAGAGTGGCACATACTAAACTTGTTCAAAAACTGTTACTAAAGTATAACTTCTCCAAATCAGCCGCAGATATGATTAATTCATACCTTCAAGGGCGTTCACAATCCGTTTTCTACAACGGCTTGTTTTCCGACTTCTCCCCAATTGATTATGGTGTTCCTCAAGGGTCTATCTTAGGTCCAAATTTGTTTTCCTTGTTTATTAACGATCTTCCTTCAGTTCTGAGTTTCTGTTCAGTTCATTTATTTGCCGATGATGTGCAGATATATTTATGCTGCGATGGGTTATATTCCTTACAGGAATTGGGCTCTAAAATGAACCATGATCTAGCCAAAATTCATGAATGGGCAACTGATAACCTGCTGCCTATCAATCCTGAAAAAACCAAAGCTATCTTCATCAGTAGACTGACCACCACCATCACGCCCCCCATTCTCACCTACGATGGAAAAGAAATTTCATACGTTGAATATGCTGAAAATTTGGGAATAATTTTTGACCAAAATTTCTCCTGGGATCGTCAGATAGCTACGCAGTGTGGTAAAATATACGGTTCGCTTAAAAAGCTCAATTTGACAACAAGATATCTAGACTCGTCAACAAAACTGCGCCTCTTTAAATCATTTGTTTATCCACTATTTATCTATGGAGATTTTCTTTACCATAACGCTTCGGAAAGATCAATGAACAGGCTCCGTGTAGCACTAAATTCGTATATTCGATATGTTTTTAACTTATCAAGATTTGATCACGTCTCACACCTTCAAAAATTTCTGATAGGTTGTCGATTCGAAAGTTTTTATGCCTACAGATCAGCGACTGTAATCCACAGAATCCTGAACACAGGCAAACCTGAGTATTTAAGATCACTTCTAGTACCATTACGAAGCTCTCGAACTGGTTGTCTTGTTATTCCACGGCACAACTCAGCATATTATGGTAATTCGTTCTTCGTGGAACGTTATCCCTTTCCATATCAAGTTAATCAAAACTAAGTCAGAGTTCAAAAAGGGTTTATTGGCGGGGCTTACGGGTTAAGAACGACATTATCATTAACATTACGAAGTTTTGAAATAAAATAAGTATTAGGCAAGTAAATCACGTGAAGAACACTTTGTAACAAATTATAAGATTGTATCTTACGTTACATAATTGAAATAAATAATAATAATAATAATAAAGTAACTGTTGTAGGGTTTTGTAGTGTGCTGCGGGTCTGCTTACGCGAGTTAAGTTTTCACGGTCGGGTGATACTTAAAAAACAACAACTTTATTCGTTCGCGGGTCGATTCCGACTAACTTTTTAATCCTGCTCAAACTTATAACTACCTTTTGCCTAGCTTACAGTTCACACTCAGGTTTTTGCTGGTCAGCTATTCCACGCCGATCAGGTGCCAGGTCGACCTAACAATCGAACAAACAGTATGTATTAATCAAATTATAAACTAAACGAAGTAAACCTATTGTAGTTATAATAAATAAATTTTCACGTTTTGAGCATCTGCAACAAAACCTGATTTTCTCATAAGGCATTTCAAGAACAGAGCAAACACGTTCACTGAAACACGTTGAACAAAGCTCAAACATGCACCTGTGGCCTATTCCCAAAAAGGTCGACATGCAGATAAACCTAAAGAACCTTCATAACTTTTCATTCCCTTCAATCACCCCTCGAGAGATGGGTCAAAGTTGAAAGCTGCTCGGGTGAGATCTGCATGTATGCATGAGTAGGTACAAGGTATCTTTATGAATCTACAACATAGATATGGTGGTGGTGCGATGAAATGGACTGTTCTTTTTTATGTTTCACCTTAATACCCTCTGACCACACTCCGGGGGCGCCGAAATGAGGATTTGCATTGCTGGCACATGATAGGGCAAACATTCAAATAAAAAAAAAGCTACAACAGAACATCGGCACCACGCTCACTTACCATTCAGCCATCCAGCAGAGCTCGTGTGTACTGTCATGAATGTTTAATGATGAAGGTTGAAATTAGTATCGATTTTTGCGGTGTCCTCGCGGCTTTCGTATATGTTCTGCTGACTGCTGCTGACCGGTTCTTGCACGATGAGGACACGTTATGGGACTGCATGATACGGACCAGAGCCAGCCAACTAACTTTACTAGAACGGAACCTCTCTCTGCTGCGGTTGGCATGCGGTGACTGTAATGGAAATATTGAGTGTTTTTTTTTGTTCCGAATTAACTCGGCCTTTGTGAGATTTCTGAGGCTTTGCCGGTACAATAAAGTCGCATGTAAATTTCAATAAAGTCGAGGTTGATGAACTCATAATGATCAAAGCAAGTTATCAAATTTTACAAGCTTC